>NC_083443.1:36792023-36819386 GCF_020745735.1 Hemiscyllium ocellatum
TAACATTAAATAAAGACAAATCTAATCTAAACTATATCAGTTAAATCCGTGATAATGCATCTGCGATTACATTCTTCTGACCTGCAACATGTATGATTTTTAAATTAAATATTGGAGGCTGAAGTTGATGTGTACCATTACAAACCCTTCAAAGCACTTTGTAATGATGGGTGTTGGAGCCATCAGATGATAGTCATTAAAGGCATGCTGCCTTTTTATTAGTTACTGGGATGATAGTGTTCTTCTTGAAGCAGTTGGAAACCTCAGATTGGTTTAAGGAGAGGTTAAAGATGTCAGTGAATACATCCGCCAGCTGATCCATGCAGGATCTGAGTGCACACCTGGGGACTCCGAGTTCACTTTCAAGAAGGCCAGACAGACTGTGACTGTGGGTACATCATTTCACTGGCCTCCTGTTCAAAAACAGCAGAGAATGCATTGAGCTCACTTGGAGGGGATATGTTGTTGCCAGCAATTCTACCAGTCTTCACTGAGTATATCATTACATTGTGTAAACCTTGCTATAATCGACGTGTGTTTGTGTAGTTAGTCTGGGACTCTAGCTTGGTTTGGTATTGTCTGCTGGCATCTATGATGGCTTCGCGAAGGTTGTTCCTAGACTTCTGTGAAGGACAGGGTCACCCTGTATTTGTATGCGACAATACTGGACTTCAGTAAAGAGTAGATCTCCCAGTTTGTCCATGGTTTCCGGTTGGGGAACACTTGGATTAAGTCCTTTGGCATGCAATCCTCTATACACTTACTGATGAAGTTTGTGATGGCAGTGGCAAAAACATTTCTATTGGCTGCTGAGTTCTTGAATATGGACAAGTCCACTGACTGCAAGCAGGGAAGGATTTCGACTCTCTACCTTAGCTATGCCGCTCATATTCTATTAGGCCACCCCTCAGGGTCTGAAATTCTAGCAAAAACAACCTAGGTTTGTACCTTGTCCAAACACTCCTTATAACTAATGGATTCCAATCCAGGCAACATTATGGTAAACCATTTTTGTACCTTGTCCAAAGCCTGCACATCCCTCCTATTGTGTGGGAAACAGAACTGCACAGAATTTCCAAATATTGCCTAAATAAAATGTAGTGTAGCTGCACCATGACTTTACCATTTTCTGTACTCAGTGCCCCAATCAATGGAGACAAACATGTTGTGCACATTCTTTACCACCTTTTCCACTTACGTTGCCACTTTGAGGGAACAATAAACATGCACTCCACGCGCTCTCTGTATAACAATGCACTCCACGCTCTCTCCGTATAACAATGCACTCCACGCTCTCTCCGTATAACAATGCACTCCACGCTCTCTCTGTATAACAACGCTGTTAAGGGTCCTGCCGCTTACTGTATGCTTTCCTTTTACACTTGACTGCCCAAAATGCATCATTTCACATGAGTCCAGATTAAACTTGATATGCCATTTCTCTGCTCCACTTTCCAACTGACCTATATCCTGCTGTATTCATTGATAATCTCCTCACAACCTCCAATTCCATCAACTTTTGTGTCATCTGCAAACTTACTAATTAGACCATCAACATTTTCATCCTATGTGTGTTACAATACAGGGTAGACTCTCCTACTTAAGTTAAATCAGCAACTCAGAAAAGATTTATCTCATGCAATAATCTGTGAAAATTTGAGAGGCCAAGATCTTGTTAAAGTAAAAATTAACAACTTTATTTCTTAAAGTATAAAAGAAAATAATTAACTAACAACTATTTACAAGTCCTTACTCAAGCGTATCTGTTACCTTCCCTTCTATAATACTAGTCAGATAAAACTCCTAATTATGATTTACAAAACAAAACTTCTTATCTCAAAACCAGGCAGCTTTAGGTTCTCCTCTGTATTTGTCAGGGATTCTGCTTCACAGGTTACTCTAGAAAATATGAACCATCATAATGAAAAGATGGCTTCATTTTTTTTTCCTACTTTTTAAACACATTACCCTAACATACAGAAAACTTTAATATAAGTTCACCTTAACTTCTTCCCATATACCTGCACATATAACATTAAATAAATATTAATCTCATCTAAACTCTATCAGTTAAATCTGCGATAATGCATCTGTGATTACATTCTTTTAACCTGTAACATGTATAATTTTTAATTTAAAAGCCTGTAACATAAGACTCCAACAAGATAGTCTCATATTCTTATCTTTAAAACATTCTAAGAATGTAAGCAGATTGTGGTCAGTGTACACAACCATCTCTTACACATTGTTTGTGACATACACATTGAAATGTTGTAAGGCCAGTAAACTCAGTAGTTCCTCTTCGAATGGGGAGTATTTCCTCTGGTGGATGTTAATCTTCTTCAAAAAGTAACCAACTCGCAATTCAATCCCATCTTCATCTTCCTGTATGAGTACAGCTCCAACTCCAACGTCAATTACATCGATGGCAACTTTAAAAGGTCTTGTGTAGCTACAACTGGTTTGGGGGTTAATGTCAATTTCAAACGGTCGAATGCCTCCTGCCATGGTTCTGTCCACTGAAACTTTGTGTTCTTCAGCAAATTGGTTAATGGTGCCATTGCACTGCTGACGTTTGGTACAAACTTCTGATAGAATCCACTAAGTCCTGAGAATCAAAACACCTCTTTCTTCGAGGTTGGTCTTGGAAATTCCTCAATGGCCTTTGCCTTTACGTTCCGTGGGGTCCACCTTCCATGATTAATGTTATGGCCCAAGAATGCCACCACGGCTTCCGCAAATTCTGTTTTATTTAAGTTTATCACCAAATTTGCTTCTTGTAGTCATTCAAAGAGCTCTGACAACTGTACCATGTGATCTTTCCAGGGCTTACTAAAGATCACTACATCGTCCAAACAGACTGCACAGTTTGTTAACCCAGCCACAACTCTATTAATTGGGATATGGAGGGCGTGCTCTTCATTCCAAAGGGCATCACTTTAAACTGATAGTCGCCCATTTGGGGTTACAAACACAGTAATGTCTTTCACCGACTCTGATAAAGGTACCTGCCAGTAACAGGTATTAAGTCCAACTTGGTGATGTAACTGGCTTGTCTGACTTTCTTGATACAGTCCTCCAATCTAAGAATTGGATATGAGTCTGATTTTGTAACGGCATTGACCTTCTGATAATCCACACAGAATCATTGAGTCCCATCTGGTTTGGGAACCAAGTTGATCAGCGAACTCCACTTGCTCTGGCTTGGTTCAATGATACTCTCATTGAGCAAGGCCTCCACCTCCATCTGGGATCTGTCTGGCTTTGAAAGGATTAAGCTGATAGGGATGTTGTTTTGTTGGATGTCTACTTCGTGTACAATAGCATTAGTCCTCCCCATCTGATTCTTACATTTGCCCTTGTACTGCAATAACAAATTTTTCATCTGCATTCTATCCTCCTTAGACAGAGAGCTTACTAACCTATCCAGCTCCTCAAGGTTTTGTTCATTTTTTAATCTATTTCAAAACACCTCAAAATCCATATCATCTGGATTTGATTCCTCACCCTGCAGGGCAGTAACTAACAACTGTTTATCTAGTTCTTTCCCTCTAGTATAATATAGTTCTTTCAACACATTCACATGACATACTCAATAACTTTCTTTCCTATCTGGCATCTTTACTAGATAGTTCACCTGACTCAACTTTTTCTCAATTTTATAGGGACCACTAAACCTGACTTTGAAGGGACCTCCTATCTCTGGTAACAGTACTAACACATCATCCCCTCGGGGAAACTTCTGAGTCTCAGAGCTTTAATCTACCACCTGCTTCATTCTACACTGTTCCCTCTTTAGATGCTGTTTGGCTAACTCACCTACTCGAGTTAGTCTCTCCCTCACCTCCGATACATAATCTAAGTGTGAGATCTCCGACTTTGGTCCCGTCAATTCTTCTTTAATTAATTTAAAAGGGCCTCTCACTTCATGCCTAAATATTTACTCAAAGGGAGTAAACTGAGTAGATTCATTTGGGGCATCTCTAATGGCAAACAGTACGAATGGGATCCCTTTGTTCCAATGGGTGGCACGGTGGCACAGTGGTTAGCACTGCTGCCTCACAGCACCAGGGACCCGGGTTCAATTCCCGACTCAGGTGACTGACTGTGTGGAGTTTGCACATTCTCCCCGTGTCTGCGTGGGTTTCCTCCGGGTGCTCCGGTTTCCTCCCACAGTCCAAAGATGTGCGGGTCAGGTGAATTGACCATGCTAAATTGCCCATAGTGTAAGGTAAGGGGTAAATGTAGGGATATGGGTGGGTTGCGCTTCGGCGGGTCGGTGTGGACTTGTTGGGCCAAAGGGCCTGTTTCCACACTGTAAGTAACCTAATCTAATCTAATCAATCATTCGGGTAATCCTGACAGTACGCTCTCAACATGGTCTTCAAGGTCTGATGCCACAGGGTCTAAAGCTCCCTGGGATTCAGGATGATACACACTGGATTTAAAGTGCTGTATACCTAAGCTCTCCATAACCTCCTTAACCAGCCTCGCAGTAAGATTTGACCCTTGGTCTGACTGAGTCTCTCTGGGTAGCCCATACCATGTGATGAAAGCTACAAACTCCTCGACTAACCTTTTTGCCTTGATACTCCGTAATGGAATTGCCTCTGGAAATCTGGGAGACACATCCATTATGGTGAACAAGTACTGGTTCCCACTTTTAGTTCTCGGGAAAGGACCTACACAATCAATCATAACCTGCGTGAAAGGTTCTTCAAATGGGGAAATTGATGATAATGGGGCTGGCTTTATTACTGTCTGTGCCTTACCTAACATTTGGCATGTATGACACATACGGGAAAAGTTAACCACACCCTTGTGCATTCCAGGCCAATAAAAATGGTTTTGTACCTTATCCTGAATCTTTCGTACCCCTGGGTGACTCCTACAGGAAGTTCATGTACTACCCATAACACCCCCTGTCTGTCTGCTCCCGGCAACACAATCTGCTGCACTTTGGTCCATTTCTCCTCGGCACTAACCTGCCGTGGTCTCCATCTCAGGATTCTATCTTTCAGATAATAACCCTCCAGAATGTTCTCTGCCTCCTTTTCAGAGTACACATCCACATATATATCTTTTATTGTCCTGTCTTGGTGTTGCAAGTCCCTTACAGCTGAAAATGTGTTGCTGGCTAAAGCACAGCAGGTTAGGCAGCATCCAAGGAATAGGAAATTCGACATTTCGGGCATAAGCCCTTCATCAGGAACGATTCCTGATGAAGGGCTTATGCCCGAAACGTCGAATTTCCTATTCCTTAGATGCTGCCTAACCTGCTGTGCTTTAACCAGCAACACATTTTCAGCTGTGATCTCCAGCATCTGCAGACCTCATTTTTTACCTGTTGCAAGTCCCTTAGCCTTTCAGGACTGAACACTTCTGTCAGACCCTCTGCCTGTCCAAGTTTTTCCTGTACCATTACATCAAGCATCAAGAGTATCCGCTATCTGAACCTCAACTCCTTTATCTTTCTCTTTACTTTTCGCTTCGTGCTGTGACTTATGACAGTGGGATCTGGTTACCACACAGTCTGGGAAAATACCAGGATATTTCTGTTTTAACTCCTCAGTTTCTTGAGCTTCTCTACAACAAGGGCTGTCAATCCCACCTTGGATCTTGCCAAATCATTCCCAAGAACAAACTGAATTGATGGAACTAACTTCCCCAGTCTTGAGTTGGCACTCCAACCTGATCTTACGTATGGGAACACTAAATTTCTGTCCGTCTATCCCACAAATTACCACACTGAGGTAACAGATCAGAAAGCGGGCGTGTTCACTTATCCCTTACTATCAGCAACTGGTTAGGTCCTGTATCTCTCAAAATTATAACTTCTTGTCCTTCTCCCCCTGTTCTTTCTGAGTAGACTTTACCCACAGGTGAATTCTTTATTGAGATCAGGTACTAACTCCTTACCCAGCCCCTCCCTGGGCTGTGCACTCTCCTGCAGCTCCTCGGCTCTTCTTGGGGTTTCCTTTACTACCTTCACTAATGCCACTGGCTTAGCTTCTTTTGCCACATCTTTTCCCACAATGCCTTTCTTTAACAACCAGCACTGCGACTTTACATGTCCAAATTCTGGCAGTGAAAACACCTTTCCCCAGTGCCCTTCTGAAACCACCAGCATTGTAACTTTCTGTGTCCCACTCCATTACAGAGCACACACCCGAGAACCTTCACCTCTCTACACCCTCTTGGGATTTTTTTAGTCTGTGGTAAATTCTAACCAGTGCTCTCTACTCTGGGTTTCATGGTGTAGGATCTCCCTTTCTCCCAATTTCTATCCCTCACAGGAAGCTTGCCTTATGCCCCCAGCATGTACTCATCTGATACTTCTGCTGCCCTTTCCACTTCCGGAACTTTCTGTTCCTCCATGTGAATTTTTACCATCTCTGGAACTGAATTTTTAAACTCCTCCAGCAGAATAATCTCTCTTCGTGCCTCAAATGTCCTGTCTGTTTTAAAACAGGCACCTATCGATCAAAATGACTCTGGTTAATTCTTTCGAATTCAACATAAGTTTGACCTGGTTCCTTCTTTGCGTTTCTGAACTATTGTCTATCTGCTTCTGGTACTAATTCATAAGCACTTAAAACAGCCTGTTTAACCTCTTCATAATCTCCTGACCCCTCATCTGACAGCGCGGTGAATACCTCACTAGCTCTGCCAACCAAATTAGCCTGAACTAGCATTACCCACAAACCCTCAGACCACTCCATCTGCCTCGCCAAATTTTTGAATGAAATAAAGACGTCTTCAACATCTTTCTCATCAAAATGTGGCAGAGTTTTGACATATTTACCTTCTCTTTTAATCTCCATCCTGTTAACTTGACTTTGCTGACTAAGTCGCAGCTTCTCAAGTTCAAATTCTTGCTCTTTCTCTCTCCCTTTCTTCTCTCTCTCTTTGCTCAGTGAGGAATTTTCTCTCTCTCTCTTTTTCCTCTCTCCCTCTCTCTCTTCTCTCAATTTCTCTTTCTCTCTCCCATTGTTTATCTTACAATTCCATTTTCTTCAATTGGAATTTAAGTTTTTCTACCTCTACTACACTTGTCTGTTTCTCTGACACACCTAAGTCAGTAATTCCCTTACAATTTCAGCTTTACTTTTGTCCTTAGTTAAACCCAAATCTAAATTCTTTGCTAATTCTAAAAGTATAGCCTTTTACTTTCCTTTTAAACTTCCTTGGCAAATTTGAGAATCGTCTTCAAAGCCCAGAACCTCTTTAGCAATTTTAAGAATCATTTCTCTCACTTTTAGTTTAATCAACCACAAGTCACCAAAATTAAACAAATTGTCTCATATACGTTTTATTTAAAGGTCTAGGACACTAACCTGCAAGTGTTTAAATCTGCTGGGATTTTCTGTATCCCCAAATCTATTCAAATCTGTCTAAACCAGTTTGAATAAGGACTCAAGCCGCTAAAATGTTACGACACAGGGCAAACCCTCCTGCTTTATTTAAAACCAGTAACATAGAAAAGATTTATCTCGTGCAGTAATCTGTTAAAATCTGAGTGGCCAAGAACTATTTAAAGTAAAAATTAACGACTTTCTTTCTTAAAGTATAACAGAGAATAATTAGCTAACCACTATTTACAATTTCTTTCTCTGACCTGTATCTTACATTCCCTTCTGTAATACTAGTCTGATAAAACTCCCAATTAAGATTTACAAAACCACACTTCTTATCTCAAAGCCAGGCAGCTTTTGTTCTTCTATTCAGTTCTTCCTGTGTCTTCTTTTCTTTTTAGGGATTTCTGTGTCACAGGTTACCACTCAAAAAGGTACTTTTAAGAGAGCTATTTTCAAGCAGTTTGTTTACATGCTGGGCTTGGCAGATCTCCTCTCAACTGTTCAATTTTCCCCAGTCTTATATCTCCAAAGCATTAGATTGTGTCATTGGCTTTTAAGATTGTCAATATACTAAATTCAAACTGGATTGGAGTTTGATATTTTTCAGGGTATAACTTAAACTGATTGGCCAAATTCAAATTTGTTTTTTTCTCGAGGCAATGAGCTAATTGAGTTGATCGACCAAGCGTTACATTGTTACCTTGTTGAGAACCCTTGGTGCTGTGTCTGGTAGTTCTGCTGTTTTTAACTCTTTTAAAGCACACCCACATCTTCATAACAGACCCAGAAGTCTTCTGTCTCTCTTTATGTCTCTCTGTGCCAGTGTGTCTGTATGATTCAGTGCGTATGTTGCTGTATGAATGACTCTGCGTTTCTGTATTTGTCTCTGTATGTATGTGTGTGTCTCTGTATCTGTGTGTGTTTCTCTCTGTTTCTGTCAGTGTGTCTATCTCTATGTTTGTGCTTATTTCAGTGTCTATGTCTGTGATTTTATGTTTCTGTGTATGTTTCTCTGTATGTGTGTGTGTGTGTCTGTGTCTCAGTGCAAGCCTCTGTGACTGTATGTTTGTATTTGTCTGGGTGTCTCTGTATGTATGTGTGCGTCTCTGCATCTGTGTGTGTTTCTGTCTCTGTTTTCATGAATATGTCTATCTCTGGAGAACCATCATTATGTGTTTGCAGTTGTGTCCATGTGCTAATGTATATGAGTGTATGCAACTCGTGTTTGTCTCTATGTTTGTGTGTCTGTCCGTGCAGTAGGGTCTCTGTTCTTTTAGTGACTAATCCATTGAGATGGGTTTAACTCCTTTTTTTTTATATGTGTTTGTATCAGTAGGCCTATCTCTGGCTGCACAGGGACTCATCTGGAGGGAGGTTTCAATGAATTAGTTAATTAATTAAGAAATGATGAATACAGCAAGCCAGGTGCCTGGCCTTTCTACTTTGGATTCCAGCATCTGCAGGTTTTTGTCTCTTAAAAATGATGAGTCAGAGTCTCGCTCCCTCTTCTGTTTAAAGTGATTCAATGCCACCCTCTGGTGGCCTCCCCACATCACTACACATAAGATACATTTTTTTCTCGGAGTAAGCAGCAAAGGCTGTGAATCTCTCAGGTTGCACAATTGCCTCCGTCTTCAAACAATGTCTTTGGACACACAGAGCAGTTTTCACCAATTGCCCCTGAGACATGAGCAAAAGCAGATGAACAAACCCAGTCTTGGTCTCACACCTTCCACTTTTCAATTTGTTTCTCATTTGGAAACTGAGAGTGTGTTACAAAACATTAGAAATTGCAGTAAGTGCAATAGAATTCACCATTTCTCCTTTCAAAATGGTTCATTCCAAGGTGCCTGGATACAGTTGCAACCGAAATACTCTATTTAATATGCACAATGTCAGGAAAACTGCTCAAAGATAAATCATTTCCAAATTGATGTTGATTTCACCAGTTTCCTCATCTTCCCTCACCCCATCCCAGATCCATGACCTGTCCTCATGACCTGTCCCACCTGTCCAATTTCCTTCCCTCTTATCCACCCCATCCTCCCCTCTGATCTATCACCATCGCCCCCCCCACCTGCATCTACCTGTCGCCTTCCCAGCTACTTTCCCCCAGCCCCACCCCCTCCTCTTTATCTGTCAGGTCCCTCCCCCCATCCCCAAGCCATTCCTAATGAAGGGTTGATGAACATGTGCGTGTTTCACTCTGAGGAGCCTCCGTACAATTACAAACCTCTCCACACCAGCTTTGTGTGACACTGCTGTGAGTTACTCTCTCTGAACCTCTGACAATTTTCATACTCCATCATTCCCTGTGTAGTGGTGTGTGCAGACCAGCAGAGGGTGGCATTGTATCACTTTAAACACAAGGGAGCAATTGGGAGAACTTTTCTCTCCATCTCCCCCCCTCCCCCCCACAACCCACTCTTTGTCATTCATGTCCCTCTACCCCTCTCTTTCTCTCCATCTCTCTTCCTTTCTCCCATTCTCTCTTGCTGACCCCAGTCTCTCTCTCTCTGCAGCCTCTACACAAACATGGTCTCTGAAAATTCTTTATTTGTATCCTTTGATCTGTATCCCTTCCTGGATCAGTGGTGCTGGAAGAGCACAGCAGTTCAGGCAGCATCCAACGAGCAGCGAAATCGATGTTTCGGGCAAAAGCCCTTCATCAGCTTTTCAACTGCAGTAGGCAGCACTCCTACCTGTGAAGCAGTTATATCATAACCAAGGACAAATTGCCTTCCTGGAGCTGAAAGATTCTCCAGTATTCCTACCACAACTTCTCCACTTTTCAGTAGACACTCCAACCTTGCTCTACTTCTTGCCTCACTGTGAATTCCACAAGCCAGCACATTTTTAGGCATTTGTCCTTGAGTTAGGCATCTCCTCATCTCTCAAAATCAAAGATTGAATGATCCCCGTATCTCACTTAGTTTCTCTAGCACGCTGCATCTCAGGCATTATGTATCTCTGGCATTCTGCATCTCTAGCATTCTGTATCTCTAGCATGCTGAACCTCTGCTACGCTGTATCTCTGCCACACTGTTTTTTCTTTCATGCTGTTTCGCTTTCACACTGATTCCCTTTTGCTCTGTTTCTCATTCGCTCTGTTTGTCATTCACTCTGTTTCTCACTCGTGCTGTTTATCTTTCACCTTGTTTCTCTGGCAAATGGTTTCTCTGTCACCCTGTATCTCTGGCACCTGGTTTCTCTGTCACCCAATTTCGCTGGCACACTGTTTCTCTGTAACCCGGATTGTCTGGCACACTGTATCTCTAGCACCCTGTTTCTCTGCCATGCTGGTTCTCTGGCAAACTGTATCCCTTTCACACTGTTTCTCTGGCACCCTGTTTCTCAGGAACCCTGTTACACTGCCACCCTGTTACTCTGGTACTCTGTTCCTCTGGCACTCTGATTCTCTTTGTCACTGTTTCTCTTTCTATCTGTTTCTCTTTCAGTCTGTTACTTTTTCATGTTATTTCTCTGTCACACTGTTCCTCTCTTACTCTGCTCCTCTGGCACTATTCCTCTAGAACTCTGATTCTCTGGCACAGTGATTCTCATTGTTGCTATTTCTCTTTCATGTTGTTTCTCTTTCACACTGTTTCTCTGGCACGCTGCTCCTCTGACAAACTGTATCCCTTTTACACTGTTTCACTTTCTGGCTGTTTCCCTGGCACTGTGTTCCTCTGTCATTGTGTTCCTCTGGTATTCTTTTGCTCTGGCACTGTTTCTCTTTCATTTGGTTTCTTGGGCACTGTGTGTCTTTCTCTGACATGCTGTTTCTCTGTCACCGTGTTTTTTGGTCACTCTGTTTCTCTAAGACCCTGTTTCTCTGGCACCCATTTGCTCTGGCACCCTGTTTCTTCAGCACCCCATTTCTCGGGTACTCTGTTCCTCTGGCACTCTGCTCCTCTGGCACTCTGCTACTCTGGCACTCTGCTCCTCTGGCACTCTGCTCCTCTGGCACTCTGCTACTCTGGCACCATTCCTCTGGAACTCTGATTCTTTGGCACTCTTTTTCTTTCACACTCTTTCTCTTTTATGCTGCTTCTCTTTTACGGTGTTTCTCTTTCATTCCTTATCTGTCATGCTTTTTCTGTGGCACACTGATTCTCTGGCACATTGTTTTGCTTTCATTTTGTTTCTCTTTCTTACTGTTTCTCTGTCACGTGGTTTCTCTGTCACACTGTTTCTGTGTCACCCTGTTTCTGTGTCACCCTGTTTCTGTGTCACACTGTTTCTCTGTCACACTGTTTCTGTGTCACCCTGTTTCTCTGTCACGTGGTTTCTCTGTCACACTGTTTCTGTGTCACCCTGTTTCTGTGTCACCCTGTTTCTGTGTCACACTGTTTCTCTGTCACCCTGTTTCTGTGTCACCCTGTTTCTGTGTCACACTGTTTCTCTGTCACACTGTTTCTGTGTCACCCTGTTTCTGTGTCACACTGTTTCTCTGTCACACTGTTTCTGTGTCACCCTGTTTCTCTGTCACGTGGTTTCTCTGTCACACTGTTTCTGTGTCACCCTGTTTCTGTGTCACCCTGTTTCTCTGTCACACTGTTTCTCTGTCACACTGTTTCTGTGTCACCCTGTTTCTCTGTCACGTGGTTTCTCTGTCACACTGTTTCTGTGTCACCCTGTTTCTGTGTCACACTGTGTCTCTGTGTCACACTGTTTCTGTGTCACCCTGTTTCTCTGTCACCCTGTTTCTCTGTCACACTGTTTCTCTGTCACACTGTTTCTGTGTCACCCTGTTTCTGTGTCACACTGTTTCTCTGTCACACTGTTTCTGTGTCACCCTGTTTCTCTGTCACGTGGTTTCTCTGTCACACTGTTTCTGTGTCACCCTGTTTCTGTGTCACCCTGTTTCTGTGTCACACTGTTTCTCTGTCACCCTGTTTCTGTGTCACCCTGTTTCTCTGTCACCCTGTTTCTCTGTCACACTGTTTCTCTGTCACCCTGTTTCTGTGTCACCCTGTTTCTCTGTCACACTGTTTCTCTGTCACACTGTTTCTCTGTCACCCTGTTACTCTGGCACCTAATTGCACTGCCAATCTGTTACTCTGGCACTCTGATTCTCTTTGTCGCTGTTTCTCTTTCTAACTGTTTCTCAGTTAAAAATCACACAACACCAGGTTATAGTCCAACAGGTTTAATTGGAAGCACACTAGCTTTCAGAGCGACTGGACTATAACCTGGTGTTGTGTGATTTTTAACTTTGTACACCCCAGTCCAACACCGGCATCTCCAAATCATAACTGTTTCTCTTTCAGTCTGTTACACTTTCATGTTGTTTCTCTGTCACGCTGTTTCTCTCTTTCTCTGCTTCTCTGGCACTATTTGTCTGGAACTCTGACTCTCTGGAATTCTGATTCTCTTTGTCAATATTTCTCTTTCAGTCTATTTCTCCTTCATGTTGTTTCTTTTCACTCTGTTTCTCTTTCTATCTGTTTCTCTGGCATACTGCTTTTTCTTTCACGCTGTTTCTCTTTCCGTCCTCATCTTTCACCCTGTTTCTCTGTCACCCAGTCACTCTGTCGCTGTGTTTCTCTGGCACCCTGTTACACTGGTACTCTGTTCCTCTGGCACTCTGATTCTCTTTGTCGCTTTTTCTCTTTCTAACTGTTTCTCCTTCATGTTGTTTCTCTTTCAGTCTGTTTCATTTTCTCCCTGTTTCTCTGGCACACTGTTTCTGTGGCACATTTTTTTTTGCTTTCATTCTGTTTCTCTGGCACCTTGATACACTGGTACTCTGTTCCTCTGGCACTCTGATTCTCTTTGTCGCTTTTTCTCTTTCTATCTGTTTCTCTTTCATGTTGCTTCTCTTTCATGTTATTTCTCTTTCAGTCTGTTACACTTTCACGTTGTTTCTCTGGCACGCTGTTTATCTCATTCTCAGCTACTCTGGCACAATTCCTCTGGAACTCTGATTCTCTGGCACTCTGATTCTCTTTGTCGCTATTTTTCTTTCACCCTGTTTCTCTGCCATGCTGTTTCACTTTCACGCTGTTTTTTTTCATTCATTATCTTTCACGCTGTTTCTCTGACAAACTGATTCTCTTTGTCACTTTTTCTCTTTCTCTCTGTTACTCTTTCACGTTGTTTCTCTGGCACGCTATTTATGTCTTACTCTGCTCCTCTGGCACTCTGCTCCTCTGGCACTATTCCTCTGGAACTCTGCTGCTCTGGCACTCTGATTCCCTTGTTGTTATTTCTCTTTCAGTCTGTTTCTCCTTCATTGTGTTTCCCAAAAGTATGTTTCACTTTCACACTGTTTCTCTGGCAAACAGTATCCCTTTCACTCTGGCTCTCTTTCTATCTGTTTCTCTAGCACTCTGCTTTTACTGTCATGCTGTTTCTCTTTCATTCCTCATCTTTGACGCTGTTTCTCTGGCACACTGTATGTCCTTCGCAGTGTTTCTCTTTTATGCTGTTTCTCTTTCACGCTGTTTCGCTTTCATTCCTTATCTTTCATGCAGTTTCTGTGTCACCCTGTTTCTCAGGCACCCAATTGCTCTGGCACCCTGTTTCTCAACCACCCTGTTACTCTGTCACCCTGTTACACTGCTACCCTGTTACACTGCCACCCTGATACTCTGTCACCCTGTTACATTGCCACCCTGTTACACTGCCACCCTGTTACTCTGTCACCCTGTCACACTGTCACCCTGTTACACTGCCACCCTGTTACACTGCCACCCTGTTACACTGTCACCCTGTTACACTGCCACCCTGTTACACTGCCACCCTGTTACACTGTCACCCGGTTACACTGTCACCCTGTTACTCTGTCACCCTGTTACACTGCCACCCTGTTACACTGTCACCCTGTTACACTGTCACCCTGTTACACTACCACCCTGTTACACTGTCACCCTGATACTCTGTCACCCTGTTACACTGCCACCCTGTTACTCAGTCACCCTGTTACACTGTCACCCTGTAAGACTGCCACCCTGTTACACTGTCACCCTGTTACTCTGTCACCCTGTTACACTGCCACCCTGTTACAATGCCACCCTGTTTCTCTGTCACCCTGTTACACTGTCACCCTGTTACAAAGCCACCCTGTTACACTGTCACCCTGTTACTCTGTCACCCAGTTACAATGCCACCCTGTAACACTGTCTCCCTGTTACACTGTCACCCTGTTACTCTGTCACCCTGTTACAATGCCACCCTGTTACACTGCCACCCTGTTACACTGTCACCCTGTTACACTGTCACCCTGTTACAATGCCACCCTGTTACTCTGTCACCCTGTTACACTGTCACCCAGTTACACTGCCACGCTGTTACTTTGTCACCCTGTTACACTGTCACCCTGTTACACTACCACCCTGTTACGCTGTCACCCTGTTACTCTGCCACCCTGTTACACTGTCACCCTGTTACAATGCCACCCTGTTATCTGTCACCCTGTTACACTGCCACCCGGTTACACTGTCACCATGTTACTCTGTCACCCTGTTACACTGTCACCCTGTTACACTGCCACCCTGTTGCTCTGTCACCCTGTTACACTGTCACCCTGTTACAATGCCACCCTGTTACACTGCCACCCTGTTACACTGCCACCCAGTTACAATGCCACCCTGTTACACTGTCACCCTGTTACACTGCCACCCTGTTACAATGCCACCCTGTTACACTGCCACCCTGTTACTCTGTCACCCTGTTACACTGTCACCCTGTTACACTGCCACCCTGTTACACTGTCTCCCTGTTACTCTGTCACCCTGTTACACTGCTACCCTGTTACACTGCCACCCTGTTACAATGCCACCCTGTTACACTGCCACTCGGTTACAATGTCACCCTGTTACACTGTCACCCTGTTACACTGCCACCCTGTTACTCTGTCACCCTGTTACACTGTCACCCTGTTACACTGTCACCCTGTTACGCTGTCTCCCTGTTACACTGCCACCCTGTTACACTGTCTCCCTGTTACACTGCCACCCTGTTACTCTGTCACCCTGTTACACTGTCACCTTGTTACACTGTCACCCTGTTACTCTGTCACCGTGTTACATTGCCACCCTGTTACACTGTCACCCTGTTACACTGTCACCTTGTTACACTGTCACCCTGTTACTCTGTCACCCTGTTACACTGCCACCCTGTTACACTGTCTCCCTGTTACACTGCCACCCTGTTACTCTGTCACCCTGTTACACTGTCACCTTGTTACACTGTCACCCTGTTACACTGTCACCCTGTTACTCTGTCACCGTGTTACATTGCCAACCTGTTACACTGTCGCCCTGTTACACTGCCTCTCTGTTACACTGTCACCCTGTAACACTGTCACCCTGTTACACTGTCACCGTGTTACACTGCCCCCCTGTTACACTGCCACCCTGTTACACTGTCTCCCTGTTACACTGTCTCCCTGTTACACTGCCACCCTGTTACTCTGTCACCCTGTTACACTGTCACCTTGTTACACTGTCACCCTGTTACTCTGTCACCGTGTTACAATGCCACCCTGTTACACTGTCACCGTGTTACACTGCCCCCCTGTTACACTGTCAACCTGTAACACTGCCACCCTGTTACACTGCCACCCGGTTACAATGCCACCCTGTTACACTGTCATCCTGTTACACTGCCACCCTGTTACTCTGTCACCCTGTTACACTGTCACCCTGTTACACTGCCACCCTGTTGCACTGTCTCCCTGTTACACTGCCACCCTGTTACAATGCCACCCTGTTACACTGTCTCCCTGTTACACTGCCACCCTGTTACTCTGTCACCCTGTTACACTGTCACCTTGTTACACTGTCACCCTGTTACTCTGTCACCGTGTTACATTGCCACCCTGTTACACTGTCGCCCTGTTACACTGCCTCCCTGTTACACTGTCACCCTGTAACACTGCCTCCCTGTTACAATGCCACCCTGTTACACTGTCACCGTGTTACACTGCCCCCCTGTTACACTGTCACCCTGTAACACTGCCACCCTGTTACACTGCCACCCTGTTACACTGTCACCTTGTTACACTGCCACCCTGTTACACTGTCTCCCTGTTACACTGCCACCCTGTTACTCTGTCACCCTGTTACACTGTCACCCTGTTACACTGCCACCCTGTTACTCTGTCACCCTGTTACTCTGTCACCCTGTTACACTGTCACCCTGTTACTCTGTCACCCTGTTACACTGTCACCCTGTTACACTGCCACCCTGTTACACTGTCTCCCTGTTACACTGCCACCCTGTTACTCTGTCACTCTGTTACAATGTCACCCTGTTACACTGCCACCCTGTTACTCTGTCACCCTGTTACACTGCCACCCTGTTACACTGTCACCCTATTACACTGCCACCCTGTTACACTGTCGCCCTGTTACACTGCCTCCCTGTTACACTGTCACCCTGTAACACTGCCACCCTGTTACAATGCCACCCTGTTACACTGTCACCGTGTTACACTGCCCCCCTGTTACACTGTCACCCTGTAACACTGCCACCCTGTTACACTGTCTCCCTGTTACTCTGCCACCCTGTTACACTGCCACCCTGTTACAATGCCACCCTGTTACACTGCCACCCGGTTACAATGCCACCCTGTTACACTGTCACCCTGTTACACTGCCACCCTGTTACTCTGTCACCCTGTTACACTGTCACCCTGTTACACTGCCACCCTGTTACACTGTCTCCCTGTTACACTGCCATCCTGTTACTCTGTCACCCTGTTACACTGTCACCTTGTTACACTGTCACCCTGTTACTCTGTCACCGTGTTACATTGCCACCCTGTTACACTATCGCCCTGTTACACTGCCTCCCTGTTACACTGTCACCCTGTAACACTGCCACCCTGTTACAATGCCACCCTGTTACACTGTCACTGTGTTACACTGCCACCCTGTTACACTGTCACCCTGTAACACTGCCACCCTGTTACACTGCCACCCTGTTACACTGTCACCTTGTTACACTGCCACCCTGTTACACTGCCACCCTGTTACACTGTCTCCCTGTTACACTGCCACCCTGTTACTCTGTCACCTTGTTACACTGTCACCCTTTTACACTGCCACCCTGTTACTCTGTCACCCTGTTACACTGCCACCCTGTTACACTGCCACCCTGTTACTCTGTCACCCTGTTACACTGCCACCCTGTTACACTGTCACCCTATTTCACTGCCACCCTGTTACTCTGTCACCCTGTTACACTGTCACCCTGTTGCACTGCCACCCTGTTACTCTGTCACCCTGTTACACTGTCACCCTGTTACACTGCCACCCTGTTACACTGTCACCCTTGTTACACTGCCACCCTGTTACACTGCCACCCTGTTACACTGTCTCCCTGTTACACTGCCACCCTGTTACTCTGTCACTCTGTTACACTGTCACCCTGTTACACTGCCACCCTGTTACTCTGTCACCCTGTTACACTGTCACCCTTTTACACTGCCACCCTGTTACTCTCTCACCCTGTTACACTGTCACCCTGTTACACTGCCACCCTGTTACTCTGTCACCCTGTTTCACTGTCACCCTGTTACACTGCCACCCTGTTACACTGCCACCCTGTTACTCTGTCACCCTGTTACAATGCCGCCCTGTTACACTGCCACCCTGTTACACTGTCACCCTGTTACACTGTCACCCTGTTACAATGCCACCCTGTTACTCTGTCACCCTGTTACACTGCCACCCTGTTACTCTGTCACCCTGTTACACTGTTACCCTGTTACACTGCCACCCTGTTACACTGTCACCCTGTTACACTGACACCCTGTTACACTGCCACCCTGTTACTCTGTCACCCTGTTACTCTGTCACCCTGTTACACTGTCACCCTGTTACACTGCCACCCTGTTACACTGTCTCCCTGTTACACTGCCACCCTGTTACAATGCCACCCTGTTACACTGTCTCCCTGTTACACTGCCACCCTGTTACTCTGTCACCCTGTTACACTGTCACCTTGTTACACTGTCACCCTGTTACTCTGTCACCGTGTTACATTGCCACCCTGTTACACTGTCACCCGGTTACACTGCCCCCCTGTTACACTGTCACCCTGTAACACTGCCTCCCTGTTACAATGCCACCCTGTTACACTGTCACCGTGTTACACTGCCCCCCTGTTACACTGTCACCCTGTAACACTGCCACCCTGTTACACTGCCACCCTGTTACACTGTCACCCTGTTACACTGCCACCCTGTTACACTGTCTCCCTGTTACACTGCCACCCTGTTACTCTGTCACCCTGTTACACTGTCACCCTGTTACACTGCCACCCTGTTACTCTGTCACCCTGTTACACTGCCACCCTGTTACTCTGTCACCCTGTTACTCTGTCACCCTGTTACACTGTCACCCTGTTACACTGCCACCCTGTTACTCTGTCACCCTGTTACACTGTCACCCTGTTACACTGCCACCCTGTTACACTGTCACCTTGTTACACTGCCACCCTGTTACACTGCCACCCTGTTACACTGTCTCCCTGTTACACTGCCACCCTGTTACTCTGTCACTCTGTTACACTGTCACCCTGTTACACTGCCACCCTGTTACTCTGTCACCCTGTTACACTGCCACCCTGTTACACTGTCACCCTGTTACACTGCCACCCTGTTACACTGTCTCCCTGTTACACTGCCACCCTGTTACACTGTCACCCTGTAACACTGTCACCCTGTTACAATGCCACCCTGTTACACTGTCACCGTGTTACACTGCCACCCTGTTACACTGTCACCCTGTTACACTGCCACCCTGTTACACTGTCTCCCTGTTACACTGCCACCCTGTTACTCTGTCACTCTGTTACACTGTCACCCTGTTACTCTGTCACCCTGTTACACTGCCACCCTGTTACACTGCCACCCTGTTACAATGCCACCCTGTTACACTGTCACCCTGTTACACTGCCACCCTGTTACTCTGTCACCCTGTTACACTGTCACCCTGTTACACTGCCACCCTGTTACACTGTCTCCCTGTTACACTGCCATCCTGTTACTCTGTCACCCTGTTACACTGCCACCCTGTTACTCTGTCACCCTGTTACACTGTTACCCTGTTACACTGCCACCCTGTTACACTGTCACCCTGTTACAATGCCACCCTGTTACTCTGTCACCCTGTTACTCTGTCACCCTGTTACACTGTCACCCTATTACACTGCCACCCTGTTACACTGTCTCCCTGTTACTCTGTCACCCTGTTACACTGCCACCCTGTTACACTGCCACCCTGTTACACTGTCACCCTGTTACACTGTCACCCTGTTACACTGTCACCCTGTTACTCTGTCACCCTGTTACACTGTCACCCTGTTACACTGCCCCCCTGTTACACTGTCACCCTGTTACACTGCCACCCTGTTACACTGTCACCCTGTTACACTGCCATCCTGTTACTCTGTCACCCTGTTACACTGTTACCCTGTTACACTGCCACCCTGTTACACTGTCACCCTGTTACACTGTCACCCTGTTACAATGCCACCCTGTTACTCTGTCACCCTGTTACTCTGTCACCCTGTTACACTGTCACCCTGTTACACTGCCACCCTGTTACACTGTCTCCCTGTTACACTGCCACCCTGTTACAATGCCACCCTGTTACACTGTCTCCCTGTTACACTGCCACCCTGTTACTCTGTCACCCTGTTACACTGTCACCTTGTTACACTGTCACCCTGTTACTCTGTCACCGTGTTACATTGCCACCCTGTTACACTATCGCCCTGTTACACTGCCCCCCTGTTACACTGTCACCCTGTAACACTGTCACCCTGTTACAATGCCACCCTGTTACACTGTCACTGTGTTACACTGCCCCCCTGTTACACTGTCACCCTGTAACACTGCCACCCTGTTACACTGCCACCCTGTTACACTGTCACCTTGTTACACTGCCACCCTGTTACACTGCCACCCTGTTACACTGTCTCCCTGTTACACTGCCACCCTGTTACTCTGTCACCCTGTTACACTGTCACCCTGTTACACTGCCACCCTGTTACTCTGTCACCCTGTTACACTGCCACCCTGTTACACTGCCACCCTGTTACTCTGTCACCCTGTTACACTGCCACCCTGTTACACTGTCACCCTGTTTCACTGCCACCCTGTTACTCTGTCACCCTGTTACACTGTCACCCTGTTGCACTGCCACCCTGTTACTCTGTCACCCTGTTACACTGTCACCCTGTTACACTGCCACCCTGTTACACTGTCACCTTGTTACACTGCCACCCTGTTACACTGCCACCCTGTTACACTGTCTCCCTGTTACACTGCCACCCTGTTACTCTGTCACTCTGTTACACTGTCACCCTGTTACACTGCCACCCTGTTACTCTGTCACCCTGTTACACTGTCACCCTTTTACACTGCCACCCTGTTACTCTCTCACCCTGTTACACTGTCACCCTGTTACACTGCCACCCTGTTACTCTGTCACCCTGTTTCACTGTCACCCTGTTACAATGCCACCCTGTTACACTGCCACCCTGTTACTCTGTCACCCTGTTACAATGCCGCCCTGTTACACTGCCACCCTGTTACACTGTCACCCTGTTACACTGTCACCCTGTTACAATGCCACCCTGTTACTCTGTCACCCTGTTACACTGCCACCCTGTTACTCTGTCACCCTGTTACACTGTTACCCTGTTACACTGCCACCCTGTTACACTGTCACCCTGTTACACTGTCACCCTGTTACAATGCCACCCTGTTACTCTGTCACCCTGTTTCACTGTCACCCTGTTACAATGCCACCCTGTTACACTGCCACCCTGTTACTCTGTCACCCTGTTACAATGCCGCCCTGTTACATTGCCACCCTGTTACACTGTCACCCTGTTACACTGTCACCCTGTTACACTGCCACCCTGTTACAATGCCACCCGGTTACTCTGTCACCCTGTTACACTGCCACCCTGTTACACTGTCACCCTGTTACTTTGTCACCCTGTTACTCTGTCACCCTGTTACACTGCCACCCTGTTACTTTGTCACCCTGTTACTCTGCCACCCTGTTACTTTGTCACCCTGTTACTCTGCCACCCTGTTACACTGCCACCCTGTTACTTGCCAACTTGTTACACTGTCACACTGTTACACTGTCACCCTGTTACACTGCCACCCTGTTACACTACCACCCTGTTACTCTGTCACACTCTTACTGTGTCTCCCTGGTACTCTGCCACCCTGTTACACTGCCACCCTGTTACTCTGGCACTCTGTTACTCTGGCACCCTGTTCCTGTTTACATCTATGTCCCTTTAACTCTTTTTCTATTTCATGTTGTTTCTCTAGCACACTGTTTCTCTGTCACTCTGTTTTTTTCCTTCATTCTGTGTCTCTTTCACTCCATGTCTCTTTTAATCTATGTCTCTTTCATTATATTTCACTTTCACTCTGTTTCTCTGTCACTTTTTTTTCAGTTTCACGCTGTTTTTCTTGCATTCCTTATCTTTCCCTCTGTTTCTCTTTCCCTCTGTTTCTCTGACACTCTGATTCTCTTTCATGCTGTTTCTCCTTTGCTCTGTTTCCTGTGCGCTCTGTTTCCTGTGCACTCTGTTTCCTGTGCACTCTGTTTCCTGTGCACTCTGTTTCCTGTGCACTCTGTTTCCTGTGCGCTCTGTTTCTCATGCACTCGGTGTCTTCTTTTACTCTGTTTCTTCTTTCATTCCATTTTTCTTTCATTCTATTTCTCTGGCACTGCATTTCCCTTTTGCTCTGTTTCCCTGGCACTCTTTTTCTTTCATACCGCTTGTGTTTCACTCTCTTTATGTTTCTCTCCCTGTTTCACGCTGTTTCTCTTTCTCTGGCACTCTGTTTCTCTGACGCTCTGTTTCTATCGCACTCTCTCTGGCACTCAGTTTGTCTGGCACTCAGTTTGTCTGGGACTCGGTTTATGTTTACGCCTGCTCTCTTTCACCCTGTTCCCCTGGAATCCTGTTCTCCGGCATGCTATTTCTCTGGCACTCTGTTTCTCTGGAACACTGTATCCCTTTCATGCAGTTTGTCTTTCCGTCTGTTCCTCTTTCACTCTGTTTCTCTGGCACAGGTTTTCACTGACACTGTATTCCTCTGGCAGTGTTCCTCTGGCATGTTGTTTCACCAACATGCAGTTTCGCTAGCACCCTGTTTCTCTGGCACCCTGTATTTCTGGCATACTGTTCCTCTGGCGAACTGTATCCCTTTCACACAGTCTCGCTGGCACTCTGTCTGCCTTTCATGCAGTTTGTCTTTCTATCTGTTCCTCTTTCACTCTGCTTCTCTCGCACTGTGTTGCACTGGCACTGTTTTCCTCTGAAAGTGTTCCTCTGGCACACTGTTTCCCCGAAATGTTATTTCTCTGGCACTCTGTTCCTCTGGCACTCTGTTTCTCTGGCACTCTGATTCTCTTTGTCGCTGTTTCTCTTTCAGTCTGTTACTCTTTCATGTTATTTCTCTGTCACACTGTTTATCTCATTCTCAGCTACTCTGACACTATTCCTCTGGAACTCTGATGCTCTGGCACTCTGACTCTCTTTGTCACTGTTTCTCTTTCAGTCTGTTTCTACCTCATGTTGTTTCTCTTTCAGTATGTTTCACTTTCACGCTGTTTCTCTGGCAGTGTTCCTCTGGCATGCTGCTTCTCTGGCAAACTGTATCCCTTTCACATTGTTTGTCTTTCTATCTGTTTCTCCGGCACTGTGTTTCCCTGGCACTGTGTTTGTCTGACAGTGTGTTCCTCTGGTATTCTGTTGCTCTGGCACTGCTTTTACTCTGTTTCTCTTTCACTCTGTTTCTCTTTCACTCTGTTTCTCTGGCAGTGTGTCTTTCTGGCACTGTGTGTCTCTTTCTCTGGCACACTGTTTCTCTGGCTCTCTGCTTTTTCTTTCATGCTGTTTCTCTTTCATTCCTTACCTTTCGCACTGTTTCTCTGGCACGCTGTTTCTCCAGCAAGATGTTTCTCTGGCACTTGTTTTCTCTTTCATGCGGTTTCTCTTTCATTCCTTATCTTTCATACATTTCTCTGACACGTTGTTTTGCTTTCATTCTGTTTCTCTGTCACCCTGCTTCCTTGTCACACTGTTTCTCTGGTACCCTGTTTCTTTGGCACCCTGTTACACTGTCAACCGGTTACTCTGGCACTCTGTTTCTCTTGGCACTCTGGTTCTGTTTACATCTGTATCCTTTTAACTTCTTTTCTATTTCATGCTGTTTCTCTTTCACAGTTTTTCAGTTTCACGCGGTTTTTCTTTCATTCCTTATCTCTCCCTCTGTTTCTTTCTCCCTCTGTTTCTCTCTCCCTCTGTTTCTCTCTCCCTCTGTTTCTCTCTCCCTCTGTTTCTCTCTCCCTCTGTTTCTCCTGCTCTCTGATTCTCTTTCATGCTATTTCTCCTTTGCTCTGTTTCCCGTGTACTCTGTTTCTCAAGTGCTCCGTTTCCCTGGTGCTCTCTTTTTCATTCATACCGTTTATGTTTCACTCTCTTTCTGTTTCACTGTCTGTTTCACGCTGTTTCTCTTTCACACGGTTTCTCTTTCTCTAGCGCTCTGTTTCTCTGACGCTCTGTTTCTATTGCACTCTGCCTTGCACTCAGTTTGTCTGGCACTCGATTTATCTGGCAGTCGGTTTCTCTAGCACTCTGTTTATGTTTATGTCTGTCTCTCTTTCACCCTGTTTCTCTGGCACCCTGTCTTTGGAATCCTGTTTCACTGGCATGCTTTTTCCCTGGTATGCTGTTTCTCTGGCACCCTGTTTCTCTGGCATGCTGCTTCACAGGCAAACTGTATCCCTTTCACACTGTTTCTCTGGCACTCTGTATCCCTTTCATGCAGTTTGTTTTTCTTTCTGTTCCTCTTTCGCTCTGCTTCTCTAGCACTGTGGTTCACTGGCACTCTTTTCCTCTGGCTTGTTCTTCTGGCACCCTGTTTCTCTGGCACTCTGCTCCTCTGGTACCCTGCTACACTGGTACTCTGTTCCTCTGGTACACTGCTACACTGGCACTCTGCTCCTCTGGTACCCTGCTACACTGGCACTCTGTTCCTCTGGTACCCTGCTACACTGGCACTCTGCTCCTCTGGTACCCTGCTACACTGGTACTCTGTTCCTCTGGCATTCTGATTCTCTGGCACTATGATTCTCTTTATCGCTGTTTCTCTTTCTAACTGTTTCTCTGGCACACTGTTGATCTCTTACTCTACTACTCTGGCACTATTCCTCTGGATCTCTGACTTTCTGGCACTCTGATTGTCTTTATCGCTTTTTCTCTTTCAGTCTGTTTCTCCTTCATTGTGTTTCCCAAAAGTATGTTTCACTTTCACACTGCTCTTCTGGAAAGCTGCTTCCCTGGCAAACTGTATCCCCTTCACGCTGTTTGTCTTTCTATCTGTTTCTCTGGCACTGTGTTCCTCTGGTATTCTGTTGCTCTGGCACTGTTTCTCGTTCACTCTGTTTCCCTTCAATCTTTTTCTCTGGGACTGTGTTTCTCGAGCACTGTGTATCTCTTTCTCTGGCACACTGTTTCTCTGTCACTCTGCTTTTACTTTCACACTATTTCTCTTTCATTCCTCATCTTTCACACTGTTTGTCTGGCACGCTCTTTCTCTTTTATGCTACTTATTTTTCACACTGTTTCTCTTATCTTTCATTCATTTCTCTGGCACACTTTCTCTGTCACATTGTTTTGCTTTCTTTCTGTTTCTGTTTCACACTGTTTCCCTTGCACCCTGTTTCTCCAATACTCAGTTTCTCTGGCATCCTGTGTCTCCAGCACCCTGTTCTCTGCTGCCCTGTTACACTGCCACCCTATTACTCTGGCTCTCTGATTCTCTGGCACTCTGTTTCTGTTTACATCTGTATCCCTTTAACTCCTTTTCTATTTCATGCTCTTTCTATTTCACACTGTTTCTCTTCCAGTGTTTTTTTTACTTCACTCTATTTATCTTTCAGTCTGTGTCTCTTTTAATCCATGTCTCACACACTCTGTTTCCCACACACTCTGTTTCTCACACACTCTGTTTCTCACGCACTCTGTTTCTCACGCACTCTGTTTCCCATGCACTCTGTTTCCCACACACTCTGTTTCCCACACACTCTGTTTCACACACACTCTGTTTCCCACACACTCTGTTTCCCACACACTCTGTTTCTCACACACTCTGTTTCCCACGCACTCTGTTTCCCACACACTCTGTTTCTCACACACTCTGTTTCCCACACACTCTGTTTCTCACACACTCTGTTTCTCACGCACTCTGTTTCCCACGCACTCTGTTTCACACACACTCTGTTTCCCACACACTCTGTTTCCCACACACTCTGTTTCCCACACACTCTGTTTCCCACACACTCTGTTTCTCACACACTCTGTTTCCCACTCACTCTGTTTCCCACACACTCTGTTTCCCACACAGTCTGTTTCACACACACTCTGTTTCCCACGCACTCTGTTTCCCACGCACTCTGTTTCCCACGCACTCTGTTTCCCACACACTCTGTTTCTCACACACTCTGTTTCCCACACACTCTGTTTCCCACACACTCTGTTTCTCACACACTCTGTTTCTCACGCACTCTGTTTCCCACGCACTCTGTTTCCCACACACTCTGTTTCACACACACTCTGTTTCCCACACACTCTGTTTTCACACACACTCTGTTTCTCACACACTCTGTTTCACACTCTGTTTCTCACACACTCTGTTTCCCACGCACTCTGTTTCCCACACACTCTGTTTCACACACACTCTGTTTCACACACACTCTGTTTCCCACACTCTGTTTCCCACACACTCTGTTTCTCACACACTCTGTTTCCCACGCACTCTGTTTCCCACGCACTCTGTTTCACACGCACTCTGTTTCCCACGCACTCTGTTTCCCACACACTCTGTTTCACACACACTCTGTTTCCACGCACTCTGTTTCCCACACACTCTGTTTCACACACACTCTGTTTCCCACACACTCTGTTTCCCACACACTCTGTTTCACACGCACTCTGTTTCCCACACACTCTGTTTCCCACACACTCTGTTTCACACACACTCTGTTTCCCACACACTCTGTTTCCCACACACTCTGTTTCTCACACACTCTGTTTCCCACGCACTCTGTTTCCCACACACTCTTTTTCCCACACACTCTGTTTCCCACACACTCTGTGTCCCACACACTCTGTTTCCCACACACTCTGTTTCTCACACACTCTGTTTCCCACACACTCTGTTTCCCACACACTCTGTTTCCCACACACTCTGTTTCCCACACACTCTGTTTCCCACTCACTCTGTTTCCCACACACTCTGTTTCACACACACTCTGTTTCCCACACACTCTGTTTCCCACGCACTCTGTTTCCCACACACTCTGTTTCCCACACACTCTGTTTCCCACACACTCTGTTTCCCACACACTCTGTTTCCCACGCACTCTGTTTCCCACGCACTCTGTTTCCCACACACTCTGTTTCACACACACTCTGTTTCCCACACACTCTGTTTCCCACACACTCTGTTTCCCACACTCTCTGTTTCCCACACACTCTGTTTCCCACACACTCTGTTTCCCACACACTCTGTTTCCCACACACTCTGTTTCCCACACACTCTGTTTCCCACACACTCTGTTCCCACACACTCTGTTTCCCACACACTCTGTTTCCCCACACACTCTGTTTCCCACACACTCTGTTTCCCACCACTCTGTTTCCCACACACTCTGTTTCCCACACACTCTGTTTCCACACACTCTGTTTCCCACACACTCTGTTTCTCACACACTCTGTTTCACACACACTCTGTTTCCCACACACTCTGTTTCTCACACACTCTGTTTCTCACACACTCTGTTTCCCACACACTCTGTTTCTCACACACTCTGTTTCCCACACACTCTGTTTCCACACACTCTGTTTCTCACACACTCTGTTTCCCACACACTCTGTTTCCCACACACTCTGTTTCTCACACACTCTGTTTCCCACACACTCTGTTTCTCACACACTCTGTTTCCCA
>NW_026867580.1:0-139346 GCF_020745735.1 Hemiscyllium ocellatum
GGCGAGTGGGGGGTCGGGGAGGTATTGGGGTGCGAGAGGAGGGTCGAGGGTGGTGATGGGGGTCGAGCGGTTTTGAGGGGGCGGGGGGGCGAGAGGGTAGTGAGGGGGGCGAGGTGGGCGAGGGGGGACGAGGTGACCGTGTGGCGGCGGAGAGGGGTGGGGAGAGGGGTGGGGGGTTAAGAGGAGTGTGCTGGGGCGGGCGTTAGAGGGTTAGGGAGGGGGCGGGAGGGGAGGAGAGAGTGGGAGAGAGTAGTGGAGAGACGGAGGGAGAGTGTTGGCTAAGTCATTTCATCGTCTGTGAAACACATTAAGACCGGCGAAGTCCCCCATCCTGATAACGTTCTGGTCAGGACTCCAGTCACTAACTTGCTGCCAGGTTCTGATAAATAACCAAAAACACAACAGGAGTTGCACTTGCAGAGAATAAGGGAGCAACAGTTACATCAACATCAGAACACGAGGAGGCTATTTAGTTTCTTGAGCCTATTCCACCATTCACCCAAATCTTGGTCATCTTCATCATCATGACAAATCCCTGTCTTTGTCCCATAATTCCAAATCTACCAACCTCAAATTTGAAATTTGCAAATAATTTCCAATCATCGCTGTTTGTAGAACTTTATCAAACTATCCATTTCTGTGTATAAATGTGTTCCCCGTGATCACACCTCAATGTTCTGACTCTAACACTTTATCTGTTTAATCTTTCTTCTTAAGTTAAGCCTTGGAATCCAAGTATCACTTCAGTAAATCTACACTGCACTTCCCCTCAGAGGGATACTCTCCTTCAGCCATGGTGCCCAGCCCTGACAGCTTGGTCTAACTAGGTTCGGATTTGCTGAAGCATGACTTCTAATCCTTTGGTATCTCGTCTTCTGTCGAGATCAATGTCAACATTCCACCGGCCCCTTGGTCACTTTTCTGTTTGAGACATTTTCGTGAACTATACAGCTGGATCAATCCCATGTAGTTTCTTTGGAGTCCACTCTCTCTCTCTATTTTCACAATCACAAAATATTTTATTTTGATCCAACCTCTCACTTGTCGACATAAACTCATCTGTCGTTGTTTTTTTTTTATTTCCTGAATCTATCAAGATTGCTTTCTAATGCTGTGCTTCCATCTGCCGACACTTGGAATCGCTGTCATCTGCAGAGTGGCCCCAAATGTTGAATGTGGCTTTCCCTTCATTATGTGTAGTGAATAATTAGGGGTCCAACATCGATCCGTGCAGGATATCACTAAACATATCCTTCCAGTGAGAATACCTCTTATTATCTGCACAAATGTCTCTTGTTCAAATCAAATTCCTCTGCAAAAATATCCTTTGCATCTTATTACCTTCAATGAACAGTAGAAAGGTGTAAATTTAGGGACATTCTTCACAGTTAAATTTGCCTTGTGTTTATCTGATTGGGGGAGCAAGGAATCCCAGTAAATATTAATCGTTGTCTTCACTATATGGGAACTCGATCACAAAGATTAACAATGTCAAGTATTTATTCTCCTTCATGATTTATAAACTCTGGGCACATTGTGACCGAGTGGTACTCGCTTTTTTTTTCAGAAACACAGGCCCTGCCCAACTGTTGGCTCACACTCGTTACACCATATGGTCCTAGTCCTCTCCATCTGAATCTCATGGCAACGTACCTCGAACATGGAGAGGAGCAACTATTCCAAGCACTGAGATCCCACTAATTTGTAACTCCACTCACCCTAATCCATAAGAGAAGCCGACTGGTCCCGCACTATGTCCTCATCTGAACCATCCTGCTGGCTGCGTTCCTTCCCCATATGAAAGTGGTGTTGGCTCTCTGGTGGCAGAAGGGAACGGAAGGATTTCTCTTCAATCTCATCTTTAGTCATTGGCTCGTCAAACTTATGGGAGTATTCAGTGGCAACAGAAGCAGAGGCTGTAGAGACAATAAATGATTGACATTGTTCTTTGTTATTTTCCATTGCTCACTGAAAGGTTTAGAACTTGAACTTGAAGTTAAGGGCTGAGCTAGAATCCTTGGATTAATTATCTGCTCAAGGAGCAGAGTGGGGTTACAATTATTGATACAACACAACTTTGATAATGAATCACACATTGTTTAAGTTTCCTTGTGCACAACCACAGATCCAAGGGAAACACAAGGAACTTGGATTGAATAGGTTAAGCACATGACTGAATAAAGGAATCTTGAATTAAAGCAGTGCAAGACATGTGCCTATTTGACCCACACATCCTTTGGGTAGGGAAGGAGTGCTAACGTAGCAAAAGATTTGATTGATTCAAATCATCTAACTGAAGAGACACATATCCCTGCTTAAGTCATGAGATCATTGAAAGAGCAAAACATCATTTCTGGTTAAAGAATTCACCTTTCTCACCAGGTAATGAAGGCACACTGTCTCTGCGGATGGAGTCGTTGGCCACTGTTTGAACCACCTCCTCAGTAGAGCTATTTCCCTTTTGTGTGGCCAGAGGTTCTGCTTTTCTCCAAGAATGGTAAGGGTGAGCTGTCTTGTTTACTGCTGCCGCTGCTGCTCCTATAGAAATGTCACAGAACAACACAGACGCATAGTTTCAGGACAGAAAAACAGGTTCTCAGTATCTGTGATTTACACAGGCTTCCTTCTCAACCTAAACCCACCAACATAGTTTTCTTTGATTTCTTGTATTCCAAGCTCCTCCTTCATCTGTTATTTGCTTCAATTATTCCTGATGAAGTAAGTTCTACATTCAAACCCCTTTTTGGTAAAGACTTTGTCGCCCTCTGCAAATTCCCCTATAGATTTAATAGTGATTACAATTATATCCACAGATCCAGTGGATTCTGTCATTCACAAGCAGAAACATCTTTTCCAAGTCTACCCGATCAAACGTAACTGGACAATGTCACTCTTTTCCAATGAGACAAGACTGTCCAATCTTACTTGATGAATTCAAATTCAGTTTGAATATAATTCCAGTAACTATTCTTTATCTTCCCTACTGCCTCTACATTCATATTACAATATGAAGATCGGAACTGTTTGCAGTGCTCCAAGGTTCTACACATATCGAACACATTTCCATTCTGTCATCCCAGAAATAAACCCATGATCTACTTTTCTATTTAACCTCACAAACTGGTGCCATTTGCTGCCAGTGACTCATTGCTATCTCCAGATCCCTCTGCCCTATTTAAGGACATATTTCCAAAGAGGAAGTGGTCTCTTTATTCTTTTGACCACAGTGTACTATCTCACACATGGGTGGAGGTTAATCTTCCACAGCTTTGACTGCAATATTCCCTTAACCAAATCTTCCCAACAGTAAGTCTTCCTAAAAACAAAACGCCAACATATTAATGTACTTAATCTCGTCAACTATTTCTTATTTGAAAATCACTAACCGTCGAGCTCAGTTTTGAACAAACATCCTCTGCCACAGTTATCAAAATACCACAAGCTGAACGACAACCACTATTTATATTCATATTCATTGCAGCCTAAGAATGAGAGGTGGTATCCTTGAGGATCTATAAAATGGTCAAGGGATTGACCAAGTAGAGGCAGAGAAGATGATTCAATCTACAATGAGTCGTCCTAAGTTTACAATGAAGGGAAAGTTGGAGGAATTACTTCTCTCAGAGGATGGTGAACCTGGGGATTTCCCTATCTCAGAACACTGTGGATTATGGGACATGAAGTAAATTTAAATAAGAGACCACACAGACTTTTAATCAGTAATGGGTTGAAGGGTTAAGGAGGGCTGGCAGGAAAGTGGTGTTCAGGCCAAGATGAGATTCACAATCAAGCTGCCTAAACTTTAAACATGAACACTTCTTAATAGTTCACTCGATCCTAATGAAATATTTTGTGCAAAACAAATCACATGATACTTAGTTATTCAGAGAACAAAACAAGTTTGTTCATTGAAGAACCCAGAGGAAAAGGTGATGAAACAATGTGAGTTTGATATACCTCAATCATCATTTCAAGTGCATTCTCTGCATAAATTCTCCTTTTCCTCCTCGAAGTATTCAACTTCTTGAATAATTGAGAGAATGAAGTCACAGTTGTACAATACATAAATCAGACCCTTCAGTCCAACTTGCCCATGCTGACCAGATATCCTAAATTAATCTAGTCCCATTTGCCAGCATTTGTTCCATATCCATCTGAGACCATAAGACCATAAGACATAGGAGTGGAAGTAAGGCCATTCGGCCCATCGAGTCCACCCCGCCATTCAATCATGGCTGATGGGCATTTCAACTCCACTTACCAGCGTTCTCCCTGTAGCCCTTAATTCCTCGAGGCAACAAGAATCTATCAATCTTAAACCCTTTCAACTGATTATCAGTTTATTTTACTTTATCAGCTCTTGAAATGCTGACATTTTTTTCTCCCAACATTGGTGAAAGAAAACATAACTTCATTCATCCAAATTAATTTTGTAATCTTTCACAAAGAAACAAGTGAGAACAACATATAGCTGAGTGCAAACCAAAATACTGCAGCTGCACGATATCTGGGAACACTCTAAAGGTGAGGCAGTGATACTTTGGTGTAACCTGCAGTCTGGCCAAATTGCAGCAAAATGCTGTTCAATTTTATCTGCAAACTATTGAATAAAATCCTCCTTGCACAATAATGAGGCAGCATTGTGGGATGTCATTTTTAAAATATATTATTATCAAAGTTACTCACAATTAAGAGTGATCACTTGGTGCTGTCTGCATAACACAGTACGAAAAGGAATTAACAGTAAAAAAACACAATAACCCAAATTCAGAGTCACGAATTCATTGATATTGCATGGGTCCAGCATTTATAAGTAATCAATTTTTAAAAATAACTACAGATACATTTACTAACTATATTGGAGTAAACTAAAGTTTCTTACTGAACAGTGACGGGATTGGACAGAGTCCGCATGGATTTAAGAGAGGGGAATCATACTTAGCAAATCTACTGAAAGAATCTACAGAGTCGAATATGAAAGTAAGAAATAGCAGGACATTTAGAAAAGCTTATCACTAAACATGGTAGACTGCGTTTTGTGAAAGAGAAACTATATTTGACAAATTTGCGACAGTTCATTGAGGAGATAACTAGCAGGGCAATCCAATGATGTTCTGTATTTGGAATTTAAAAATGCAAATGTTAAGGTGCTACATAAAAGCTAATTGCACAATTGAGGAGCTCATGGTATCGGGGTAATGTATTAGCATGGATTGAGGATTGGTTAACCACACTGGCTGTTGCTGAGTCCTCACTTGCAGTGCTGTATACAATGTTAGCTCCCATATTTAATAAAGGATAAACCAACATCGGAGACCATTCAAAAAAAGAGTCACTTAGCTGCTTCGAGCATGAAAGGGTTGACCTATCAAGAATAGATAAGCAGGTGTGATCTCATGGAAACAAGATTCTGAGGAGCTTGACAGGGTGGATGTTGACTAGATCTTCCAGCACCAGTGAAGCCACAAACCAGGGGACATTACAGAGGGGAACATTCATTTTAGAAAAAGTCAAGATTATTTTCTCTCAGTGAATGGCTAGAATTTTCTCACCCAAACTTTAGTGGAAGTTAAATGTGGGAGGGGAATGGTTGGGTTACTCTTCGGAGGAGTGTTCTGGCTTGTTGGGCTGAAGGGCCTGTTTCCACACAGTAGGGAATCTATGATTCGATCTAAAATTATTTTAAAAGGAGGGCAGATAGATCTTTGAAATATTGAGCAGTTGAGGGCTATGCGGATCAAGCCTAAAAGAGGTGCCGAGGTCTGGGTTGGCCCAGCCATGATCTGACAGAATGGGGGAACAAGCTGAAAGGGATGAATTGCCTACTCCTGCTCCGATTCCTCGAGGCTCCATTTCATGTTATTTTTTGTCTCCAAAAAAGATCGTAATACAATGTGCTAAAGATTTTTGATGTTGTGAAAATGGGGTGTTTATGTACTGATTCAGATGACATTGATTCATCAATCACAGCTATACAGTCATGAGTAGGAAGGCAATTCCCTCCATGAACAAAGGAAATCTACTGCAGAGCTCACACAAAGGGAATTCTTACCCTCAATAAACTCTCAACCCACCCTACCTCTTGCAAAAATGCCATCCCGTTTTCCAACTCCTCCGTCTCTGACGTATCTGCTCCCAGGAGGACCAGTTCCATCGGAGAACACACCAGATGGCCTCCTTCTTTAGAGACTGCAATTTATCTTCCCACGTGGAAAAAGATGCCCTCCAACACATCTCGTCCACATCCTGCACCTCCGCCCTCCACACCCCACCCCTCCAACCGTAACAAGGACAGAACGCCCCGGGGCTCACCTTCCACCCTATAAACCTTCGCATAAACCAAATCATCCACCAACATTTCCGACACCTCCAAAAAGACCCCACCACCAGGGATACATTTCCCTTCACACGCTTTTCCGCCTTCCGCATAGACCGTTCCCTCCGTGACTACCTAGTCAGGTCCATGCCACCCTACAACCCACCCTCCCATCCTGGCACTTTCCCCTGCCACCGCAAGAACTGTAAAGCCTGTGCTCACACCTCCTCCCTCACCTCTAACCAAGGCCCTAAAAGAGCCTTCCACATCCATCAAAATTTTACCTGCACATCCACTAATTTCATTTATTGTATCCGTTGCTCCCGATCCGGTCTCCTCTACACTGGGGGCGCCTCCTAGCAGAGCGCTTCAGGGAACATCTCCGGGACACCCCCACCAATCCATCACACTGCCCCGTGGCCCAACATTTCAACTCCTCTCCCACTCTGCTGAGGACATGGAGGTCCTGGGCCTCCTTCACCGTCGCTCCCTCACCACCAGATGCCTGGAGGAAGAACACCTCATCTTCTGCCTCAGAACACTTCAACCCCAGGGCATCAATGTGGACTTCAACAGTTTCCTCATTTCCCCTTCCCCCACCTCACCCTAGTTCAAACTTCCAGCTCAGCACTGTCCCCATGACTTGTCCGGACTTGCTCTACATGCCTATCTCCTTTTCCACCTATCCACTCCACCCTCTCCTCCCTGACCTGTCACCTTCATCCCCTCCCCCACTCACCCATTGGACTCTATGCTACTTTCTCCCCACCCTCCTCTCGCTTATCTCTCCACGCTTCAGGCTCACTGCCTTTATTCCTGATGAAGGGCTTTTGCCTGAAACGTCGATTTCTCTGCACTTTGGATGCTGCATGAACTGCTGTGCTCTTCCAGCACCACTGACCCAGAATCTGGGTTCCAGCATCTGCACTCATTGTTGTTACCTCCCATCACATGACCCAACATCTCAGCAAAAGCAGGACACACTGCGCATGCTCCAGCCAACAGTGACCCCGGGTGATTGATGCAGCACTGGACCAATGAAAGGACAACGGGCGGAGCAGGAGGACCTAGCGGGAGGTTAGTCCTCCAACCAATCACAGTGAATGAAGGGCGGGGCTAATATAAACCATGTGATCACCCTCGCTCCCGACGCAGAGTCGCTGTAATGAATGCTCGGGAAGTTATGGAGAGAAAGGAAACGGTAAGGAAAGAAATAAACAGGAAAATGGGAAAAAAAACTGTTTTGCTATGAGCGGAGAGGTTTTACAAACAAATTGTGCACGTTTGAAAACACAAACTTGAACGTCCCAGTCCCGTGTTTGCAGTAAATGAGGAAATGCATCAGAGCGGCTGCAGGCCTGGGTGAGCGCCGCCATCTTTATTCGGGTCAACGATTCACTGGACACGTGTGGAGCCGCCATCTTTGTAGGGGGCAAGGTGCAGCCAGGCGCATGTGCAGCCTCTCTCTAGTACAGAGTCATTGTGATGACAGTAGCCAATCCTGCTCTGATTAACTTCTGGGCTCCCTCAGGACCACTTTGTCAATGTCTAGCTTCCTCAGTCTCCAACCATGGGGGTATTTTTGGTCTGTTTACTATTGTATTATTACTGTTATAGACCCTTTGTAAATGAGTTTTTCACTGTGGCCCAGCCCCTAACCATATGCTGCTCTATTATCAGATTACTTTTTTCTTGAATATTTTTGACAGTCAAGAATTCTTTTTTCCAATAAGCAAGTGTATTTTCCTTCCATTTCTGACTATCAAATTCTGAACCATTTTCATTCCCTGTAATTCACTTTGTACTCCCGGAAACATCAACTGTGTTTCTCCTTCCACAGATACCAGTGATTAATGCCAAAGCCCTGTTGCCTGTGGAGAGTGTGATGTTTGACTTTCTTGTACAGCTGCAGTTTGTGTGGTGAAGGTGTTCCCACAATGTGGTTGGGTAAGAGACATTGCAGATTATTCATCACAGCAACAGTGATGATTTGAAGATAATGTCCAAATCAAGAACAGTTTGTTGTTTTATTATCATGCTTTCACAACAATATGATTGAGAACTTTAGATATGAGGCCAGAGATGGAGATATTAGGTCAGGTGACCAAACGCATTGACAAAAAATGGGTTTTGAGGGATGTCTTAACGGTGGGAAGCAGACCTGTGAGGTTTTGTCTGCAAATTCCAGATCACAATGCTTTAGCAACTGTAGAATCAGCCACACAATTGAAGTAATGAATTAACAAATCGTTGAGTGTCTCAAAGAAAATGGGTTGTCGAGGTCTCAAAGGATGTGTGGTGAAGGGATCTAGGGATGATCACAGCCAGGAATTATATGAAGAGTGAGTTTACTAAATTGTTGTTGCTTATGAATAGATGCCTTTTGATGGATCAACATGTTTTGGGAGAAGTGAGCACATGGGTGACAGTTTTCAATTTTTCTTGAGATAACAGAGGTTGAATTTGGGAGGCCAGCTAGGAGTGTGTTTGGATAATTAAGTCTGGGGATAACACACGATGGATGAGGGTTTCAGTGTATGAGCTGAGATGAGGGTAGAATCAGCTAAAAATAGTGGTGTTGGAGCGGGACTGGGCTCTCCAGCTGGTTGTCAGGTTGTGAATCAGGGCGGTAACACAATCGGGAGCTGAGTGGCCCTGGTGGAGCCTGAAATGAGTGTCACTCAGCTGGCTGTTACTGAGCAGCTGCTGCTTGGTAGCCCTGCTGATAACGACTTCCATCACCTTACTGCTGATCGAGTATGGACTGACAAAGGCAAATTTCCTGGGTTGGATTTGCCCTGTGTTTTTGTGTTGAACGTCCCTGGGCAATGTTCCACATTGTCAGTCGATGCCAGTGCTGGAGCAGTACTTGGCTTGGTGGGTGGCAAGTTCTGGAGAACAAGCTATCAGTATTATTGCCAGAATATTGGCAGGGCCTGTAGCCTTTACACTACTTAGCCATTTCTCGGTATTATTTAAACTAAATTGAACTGGTTTAAAGTTCATATCTGGGACGTTAGGAACCACTGGAGAAGGCTGAGATGGATCATCCCACTTTGCATCTGGCTGAAAATTGCTGCAAATGCTGTCATCTTATCTTTTGCATGGATGTGTAAAACCCCTCCATCAGTAAGGGTGGGGATATCTGTGGTGCTTGCTGCAACGAGTTGTTTAATTGTCCATTTCCATCACAACTGGGCGTGGCAGAACTGCATTTTAGGAATGCCTGGTGCTGCTCATAGCATGCCCTCCTTTCCTGTCCATTGTGATGGGTGAGAGCGGGATTTACAAACCCATGAGATTACAGATTGTGCTGGAGTACCGTTCTGCTGCTGATGTTATCCCACAGTGCCTCAGAGAGATCCAGTTTGAGTTCCTACATCTGTCCCATTTAGCACGGTGATAGTACCACTCAGAACAAGGGAGGTTTTTCTCAACTTTATGGCGAGGCTTTGTCTCCAAAAGGACTGTGTGATGGTCGCTCTTACCGATACTGTCATGGACAGATGCATTTGCAGCTGGTAGATTCATAACGATAAGATGTAGTACCTTGTTCCCTCACCACCTGCTGCAAACCCCATTTGAACAGTTCTGTCCTTGAGGACTGAGACAGCTCAGTCTGAGCTACTCTCTCAGCTACTGAGTTAGTCTTACCTTCCCAGAAGTCCTTCGCTCCTACCTCGCACCTCTAATATTCCATGTCTTTTTTTCACTGGAGAAGGATGTGGAAGCTCGAGAGTTTGGAGAAATGAATAGTAATAACTTGTAAAGTGTCTGTTACAAAGGAGGAGTTTCAGGATGTCTTAAATTGCATCAAGGTGGATAAAGCCTTGGGACCTGATCAGGTGTATTCCAGAAATTTTTGGGAAGCTCGGGAAGTGATTGCTGGGTCCCTCCCTGACATATTGGTATTATCGTTCGTGACAGGTGAGGTGCTGGAAGACGGGTGCTATTCTTTTTTTTATATAAAAAAAGGTGGTAACAAAAGGCCAAGGAACAGGAGAACAGTGAGCCTGAAGTCAGTGGCAGGCAAGTTGTTGGAAGGGATTCTGAGGGACAGGATTTACATGTATTTGGAAAGACGAGGAATGATTGGAGAGTCAGCATGGCTTTGTGTGTGGGAAATTGTCGCTCTAACCTGGTTGAGTTTTTTTTTGAAGAAGTGCTAGGAAGATTGATGAAGGCAGACTGTGGACATTGTCTATATGAGCATTGAACAAGGTTCCACAGAGCAGACTGGTTAGCAAGGTTAGATAACATGGAATGTTGGGAGAACTATCTATTTGGATATAAAACAGGCTTGAAGGTAGGAGACAGTGGGTGGTGATGAAGGGTTGCTTTGTGGACTGGAAGTCTCTGAGAAGCAGTGTGCTGCATGAATGGATATTGCGTCCTTAACTAAATGACTTTGATGTGAATATATGAGGTAGGTTTACAGAAAATACAAAATTGTAGGTGCAGTGGACAGTGAAGAAGGTTAGTTTAGAATACAACAGGATCTTGATCAGATGGACCATTCGAGTGAGGAATGGCAGATGGAGTTCAATTTAGACAAATGTGAGCTGCTGCATTTTGGTAAGGCAAACCAGGACAGGACTTAATGTATTTAATGGTAAGTTCCTGGGGAGTGTTGCTGAAAAAAGAGATACATTGTTCCTTGAATGTAGAGTCGCAGATCGGCAGGTAGTGAAGGTGGTGTTTGGTATGCTTATATTTATTGGTCAATGCGTTGAATACAGAAGCTGGGACGTCATATTGTGGCTGGATAGGACATTTGACAATGAGAAACTTTTTCCACGTATGGAGTCAGCTATTACGAGGGGGCATAGCTTTAAATTAAGGTATAGGACAGATGTTAGGGGTAGATTCTTTACTCAGCGAGTCGTGAGTTCTTGGAATGCCCTGCCAGTAGCAGTGGTGGACTCTCCCTTTTTATGGGCATTTAAACGGGCATTGGATAGGCAAATGGAGGATACTGGGCTAGTATAGGTTAGGTGGGCTTGGGTCAGCGCAACTTCGAGGGCCAAAGGGTCTGTATTGAGCTGTATTTTTCTATGTTCTATGATAAAGCCATTTCAGGATTTCCGTTTTCAGTTCGAATATTCCTGTTCTGAGAAGGATGTTGTGAAACTTGAAATGGTTCAGACAAGACTTACAAAGATTTGCTACAGTTGGAGGATTTGGGCTACACGGAGAGGCTAAATAGGCTGGGGTTAATTTTCCTTAAGAATCAAAGACTGAGAGGTGACGTTTGGGAGATTTATAAAATCACGAGGGGTGTGGATATGGTGAACAGCTGGGGTCTTTTTTTCCCCCCAGGTTAGGTGAGTCCAAAACAAGACCACGTGAGTTTAAGTTGAGAGAGCAAAGATTTAAAAGGGATCAAAAGGGCAACGTTTTCAAGCTGAGTGTGGTGTGTGGATGGAATGAGCTGTCAGATGAAGTAGTGGAGACTGATACAATTACAACATTTAAAAGGCATCCGATTGGGTACGTGATTAGGAAGGGTTTTGAGGAATTCAGACCAATAGCTGGCAAGTGGGACTCCATTAATTTAGGATTGCTAGTTGGCATGGGCGAATTGGTCCAATGTTTCTGAGCGGGACATCTCAGCACAGATAATTCTCCTTGGATCTGATATGGTTAATGTAATTTCTGCAGTTTCATGCATTCACACACACACTCACACACATACACACACCTACACACACACACTCTCACACACACACATACATACACACACACACACTCACTCACACACATACACACACCTACACACATACTCACTGTACTAAAACTGAGGTTTAATGAATAAAAGCTAAATTATGAAACTAATGATCGACTAGGCCATAATGAAGCATGAACTAGAAGTCACCTCTGTTATGCCAGGAACATGGTAACCTTGGGCAAGAAACCAAGGAATGCTTCAGTTAGACACAGAGGGCAAAATACAATGAAAGCTCTTTTCATGACATCGATAAATGTTATAACTAGTAGCAGAAATTGTAAAATAATATAACATTTTAATTAAAGAAATTGGCAGAGAAAAGCGTGAAATGCTTTAACCAATGGAATTGTCATTAATGATTTTTAATGTAAGAAAAATCCATAGCGTGAGATGTTTACACCAATGAAATTATCACCAATGCATTTGAATGGAAAAATAATGTATAAGTATTAGTGCTGTAAAATCTCCCGTTGCGACTTCCGAAGTCCTTTTTGGAACTCGCCCAATCTTCGAAGATTGAATAAACATCTGTTGCTCCGTTTGTGTGTGTCTCGCAGTATTTCGATTTGCCACGGGAGAAGTGATAGCCGGTGGGGATAAGGGCTGATACCAGTCAACTTGGAGTTCGCCTTTTTGAACTTAACCTTGCGGACAGTCTCCCTTGACACAAGGGTTAAAGGACAGTCTGCGGTTGGCAGAGTTCGGAGGCAGGACCCGGTTGTTCTGAATCAGATCCCTAGAGTTAGAATAGTTAGCCAAGTGTCAGGAACTATTCTTCGGAGATTCAGAAAGCCTAGACAGAAATTCACTTCTAACAGATCTGAGAAGATTAAGCAGTGATTGCGACCAGGTGCAAATTTGTTTCTGGGATATTTTAATTTGCAGAGAGAGGGGAATTGTTAACAATGTCACAATGTTAGTAATTACTTTATGTTAAATGGAAAGTAATGTGGATATGTGACCTATATTTTACTGAGTACATTCTGAGCATCTGGAACAGTCTGAACAGCGGGTGGACACAGATTCAGCAGGTGTTCTCAAACAGATTTGCAATTTTACTTTTTACGGAAAGATTGGGAGGCTGTGGGTAAATGCGAGGGGAGTTGGGACGGATTTGCAGCATCTGCAGAGGGAGAGCACACAGCCTCAATGGGCTGAATAGCCCCCAGCCCCAGTGCTCTGTGATACTGCCCTATTCACTGTGAAGTATGAATCTCATCCCAAGGCAGAGAGAGCGAGGAGCCCACCACTCACCTCACAATGGGGGATGGCTTGATTGATGGCAGCTCCAGACCAATGGGAGGAGAGTCTGTGTGGTCCTGCAGCCAATGGGAGTGAATGAGGGGTGTGGCCAGCAAGACGACACCTGTCCATGAGCTGTGCAGTGCAGTGTCACTGGGTAGGGGTGGGAGAGACAGCAGAGACTGGGACAGAGGCTGTAGGACCTGAATTACAAACTCCCGGTAAATTAAAACCAAAAGAACTGCATACGTTGTAAATCAGAAACAACAACCAGGAGGGTCTGGAGAGGCTCAGCAGGTCTGGCAGCATCTGTGACGAGAAATCAGAGTTAACGTTTCTGATCCGGTGTCCCTTCCTCACAGCTGATGTTACTGTGAGAACAAATGTTGGTTTATATGCAGAAGGTAGGGTTTAGGGGAGGATGTAAGGAGTAAAGGATAGGTAGGGATAGAGTGAGAAGAGTGGTTGGATAAAGGAGTAGATAACGATCTGGCTGGGGGAGGGTGACTAGCTGTTAGTGGAGACTATTAGTGGCTAACCATAGGTAGTGTGTAATGACAGGCTGTGAGAACAAGGCCTGGTGTGTGGGGTAGGGAGCTAGGACATGGGATTGTTAAGCTGTGGTTAACCACTAACTGTCTCCGTTGTAAGCTGTTCCCCACATACATCACTCCACGATTGGAGCTGCAGATGGGTAGCACAGTGGTTAGCACTGTTACATCACAGCGCCAGAGACCCACGTTCAATTCCCACTTCAGGCAACTGTCTGTGTGGAGTTTGCACATTCTCCCCGTGTCTGTGTGGGTTTCATCCGGGTGCTCCGGTTTCCTCCCACAGTCTAAAAGTGTGCAGATTAGGTGAATTGGCCATGCTAAATTGCCTGTAGTGTTAGATGTAGGGGATTGGGTCTGGGTGGGTTGCTCATTCGAGGGTCGGTGTGGGCTTGTTGGGCCCAAGGGCTGTTTCCACACTGTAAGTAATCTAATCCAAAAAAAAAACTCTTGAATATCTTTCCTAACCCCCTCTGTCCTCCTTTAATATGTATCTTAAAGTTGTTCTCTTTAATCAATGTTTCCAGCATTGGTGAAACACTTTCGGAGAATTGTCAGTGTGAAAGGCTCCATACAATGCAGGTAGTTGTTGTTAATGTCTGACATCAGGAGAAACAGGAATGAACCCTCACTCTTATACCTCTTATAAGAAGATGGGGATGGGACTGGAAGACCAGGCAGTGCCGGTCGGTCCTCCAACCAATCAGAGTGAATTAGGGGCGTGGCTATAAGCAACCACGTGATCAGCTTCACTGGCAGCACAGTGTGTGTTGTGACCAAGGCATTGGGAATGTGTGAAGGTGCAGGGCACGGTTAAGGAAAGACATATTGAACAGGAAGAGAAGGAAATTTTAATGGAACGTGCTGAGACGTTTTACAGAAGTTAGTGCACACTGGAAAAGAAAAATTTGAAAATCCCAGGACCGTGTTTGTGGCAAACGGGAAAATGCTTCAAATGGTGAATGGTGCGAGTGAGCGCCGCCATCTTTATTAGGGGCAGTGATTCATGGGACATGTGTGTGGCAGCCAACTTTGTGAGGGGCATGCTGCAGGGGAACACATGCGCAGCTTTGCCTGGCAGGGAGAGATAGGGCAGGATTTACAGAGTGTCAGAGTCAGGGTGTTTTCAATGTCAGAGTGTGATGCTGGAAAAGCACAGCCGGTCAAGCAGCAGCCAATCGGTGGGAAGGAAGATGGACAAGAAGGTGGTGCCGAGTTGGAAGGCTGGATCTGGGATAAGGTGGGGGGAGTGGAAATGAGGAAACTGGTGAAATCCACATTGATCCCATGTGGTTGGAGGATCCGAACACAGAAGATGAGGCGTTCTTCCTCCAGGCATCAGATGCCTGGGATTTGAGGGTGGAGGTGGCCCAGGACCTGCATGTCCTTGGTGGAGCGGGAAGGTGAGTTAAAGTCTTGGGAAACAGGGTGTTTGGATTGTTCAGTGTTTTACTGTTACTTTCACAGACCTTTTGTAAGTTGATTTTCCTCTGCTGCCCAACCCCTGACAACGTGCTGCTCTCTAAACGGACTGAATTTTCCACAATCACTTTGCCAGTGAATAATTCCTTTTTACAACAAAAGAGTGCATTTTCCTTCCATTTCTGACCATCAAATTCTGCAACATTTTCATTCCCTGAAATATCAACTGTGTTTCTCCTTCCACAGATCCCAGTGATTAATGCCAAAGCCCCATTGCCTGTGGAGAGGGTAATGTTTGACTTCCTTGTACAGCTGCAGTTTGTGTGGTGAAGGTGCTCCCACAATGTGGTTGGGGAAGAGACATGACAGATTATTCACTCAGCGACAGAGAAAAGTTGAAAATGTATGTGCAAATCAACAACAGTTTGTATTTTTATCATTTTTATAATTTCACGAAATACTATTGATGATTTCTGACATTAGGCAACAGATGGGTATATTAGGTCAGGTGATCAAACGAATTGCCAAATAAGCAGGTTTTCGGGGATACCTTAAAGGAGAAAAACAGATATGAAAGGATTAGGATAGGAATTCCAGACCGTGTTGCCTTGACAACAGTAGAAACAGCCAATCCGGTGAAGCAATGAATAAACACACCGTTGGGAGTCTGACAGAAAATGAGTTGTTGAGGTCTCACAGGTTGTGTGGTGCAGGGAGACGGGGATGTTCACAGCCAGGAATTACATCGAGTGAGAATTTTAAGTTGCTTGTAAACGGGAGCCTTTTGTTGGATCAACAACTTATAGAACAAGCGAGCACTTGGGCAATAGAGTTTTAGATATTCTTGATATTATATGTAAGTTGAATGTGGGAGGCTGGCCAGGAGTGTGTTTGGATAATGAAGTCTGGAGATAACACAGGGATGGAGCAAGTATTTCTGTAAATGAGCTGAGACTAGGGTGGGGTTGGGTGATCTCACGAATGGAGAAATAGAATGTAGAGTCAGGCTCCTCCTCCTCATCATCATCATCACTCCCCCTCACCGATTCACAGATATTGTTCCTTGTTCTGTCTGTCTTTTCTGGTTATGTCCTGCTCACCCATTCTGCTACCAACTAATATTTTACTTCAAGTTTGTTGGAAAATCCTTCTCCATCTCCACTCTCCCTTTCCTTTCTGAAGTCCTTGTATTCGGTGTCCCTCAAGGATCTATCCTTGGTCCCTCCAGTTTCTCACCTACATACTGCCAGGAAGTGACATCGTCCAAAAGCACTGTTAGGTTTCACATGTACACTGACCATGTCCAGCTTTACCTCCCCATCATCCCTCCCCATTGCTCCACTGTTATTCTGTTATCAAACTGCTAATCATGCTCCCACTACTCGATTAGCTGCAAATTCCTCCAATGAAACATTGCAATGGTTCAACCCATTGCCTTCAGTTGATGTTACAAATTCCTTTCCCTCACTGCTGAGCCCCCCTCTCTCACTGGGAACTGAGGCAGAGCTATACTCTTCACAATATTGCTCTCCTATTCTGACGCCAAGGTGCCCTTCTGATCAGACATCTACACAATCACAAGCACCAGGAATTCCAATCCGTAAAATGTTGCTTGTCTCCCCCTCGTCCCAGCTCCATTGCTACTGAAACCCCTTACACGTGTTGGTGTTGCATTAAAGTTGACAAAACTAAAACAGAACCCTTGATTCTGCGACTGACCCAGAGCCTGGTTCTAGGTTCCCTCATGCTGGGACACATCCTGTCAGTCTTTACCTTGTCAAACCCCTGTTTGGTCTGCCTGTTTGGTCAGAAAGGTGACAACTTGCCCCTGAAGCTACATGAGCCTTTCACACACACCCCTCCCCCATGTGTTATTGATGAGGCACAGCGGCAGCACAGAAGGAAAGAAGCAGCAACAAATCCTGCTCTCCACATCTCACTAACACTTGGAACATTCTCTCCCATGTGTCAAAGATCTGCCCTGTTTAGTCACATGAAGTCCCAAGATGGAAACTGATAGAAACCCAAGTAGATTACCCCTTGTGGAGGTCAGCAGTCATTCAGGGGGCAATGTGTCCGGTCATCCTGGGCCAGGAGGAGGGGATGGTGTGAGTTTCTAACCTGATCTGACAGTGACGGATTTTATAAACTTGTATTACAGGTGGACATTCAGATGGTAACCTTAGTCATTGTAACACCAAACTCTGACAGAATTACTCAATTCATCAGGACCTGGATATTTGCATTTAGTTGTGAGTATTGTGTTCCAGCTCATTCCTATTTGATGCATAAAAGTTCTCCTTTGAATCAAACCATCCTGTCAACAGATCTCCCTCCAAGTCTTTCATATATGTCTTGTCAACAGTTTATGATGAGCTGATGAGTGTAAGGTTGATTATTCTAATGTATAATTTCTGTAAACCCCTCTGTCACAGGGCACCCACAATTTCCTCTGCTACAAGGAGAACAATCAGTTTCCCCAAACCCCTGATTCCCCAATGTCTGTTTGCTCTCTATAAGGCACACATCAGGATTGTGTTGGAACATTCTCCACTTGCCTGCATCAGTGCAGCCCTCAACAATATTAAAGAAAGTGAACATCCTCCAGGACAAGGCACTGTGCCTGAGTGGTGTCCCATCCCCCCCCCCCCACCCCTTCAGCATTCCCTCTCCCCACCCCCGGGGTACAGTGGCATCACTGTGTAAAAGGGAAAGGCAGCATTGTCCTCCCAGACCATAGGGCTGCTCTCTCATTAGGGAGAGATGGCTGGTGGTGGGTTTAACCTGAAGGTTACCACAGCCCAGGCAAGGGGAGAGGTTAGAAAGGAGAGTCCATCTATTGTAGATGGATATTTTCTAAGTATTAAAATCACCAATATCATAAAAATGATTAGTATAAAAAAAAATCCAAAACACACTACTAAAATCCCCCATTCCTTGAACCATCCTGGTAAATCTCCTGTGCCCCCTCTTGGGGACCCTGCCATCCTTCCCAATGTGTGGGCGATCTCTGGTTTGCACAGACCCAGCTGCTCTGTGTTCCTGTGGGTGATGGCATCATCGAGCACCAGTTGCACTAAACCTCACTGTTTGTCAGGGTGGGAGACACAAATCCCGAAAATATTTGGGATGTATTTAGGTGCATGCTTGCGATGCCATGATAGATGATGCGAATGACTGTGTATTGAAAAATGGATTAGGATAGTTCGGTGATAGTTTTCTTTACTGAAATAGACTCAATGGCCCACAGAGCCTTTTTCTGTGCTGTAAACCTCGAGACAATTAATATAGGGATATGACAGGCCACATGGCTTGGAAAGGGTGGATACTAGGAAATTGTTTCTGTTAGGCGAGGAGACTAGGACCCGTGGACACAGCCTTAGAATTAGAGGGGGTCAATTCAGAACAGAAATGCGGAGACATTTCTTCAGCCAGACAGAGGTGGGCCTGTGGAATTCATTGCCACGGAGTGCCCAGCCTGACCCTCACTACCACGCACTCACCGCACCCAGCCTGACCCTCACTGCCGTCCACTCACCACACCCAGCCTGACCCTCACTACCACCCATACACCGCACCAAGCCTGACCCTCACTACCACCCACTCACCGCACCCAGCCTGACCCTCACCACCACCCAAACATCGCACCAGCCTGACCCTCACTACCACCCACTCACCGCACCAGCCTGACCCTCACTACCACACACTCACCGCACCCAGCCTGACCCTCACCACCACCCACACACCGTCCCCAGCCTGACCATCTCTGCCGTCCACTCACCGCACCCAGCCTGACCATCACTGCCGTCCACTCACCGCACCCAGCCTGACCCTCACTGCCGTCCACTCACCAAACCCTGCCTGACCCTCACTATCGTCCACTCACCGCACCCAGCCTGACCCTCACTACCACCCACTCACCGCACCCAGCCTGACCCTCACTGCCGTCCACTCACCACACCCAGCCTGACCCTCACAGCCGTCCACTCACCGCACCCAGCCTGACCCTCACTACCACCCACTCACCACACCCAGCCTGACCCTCACTACCATCCACACACCGCACCCAGCCTGACCCTCACCTCCACCCACACACTGCCCCCAGCCTGACCCTCACTACCACCTTCTCACCACACCCAGCCTGACCCTCACTACCACCCACACACCGCACCCAGCCTGACCCTCACCTCCACCCACACACCGCCCCCAGCCTGACCCTCACTGCCACCCACACACTGCCCCCAGCCTGACCCTCTCTACCACCCACACACCGCACCCAGCCTGACCCTCACGTCCACCCACACACCGCCCCCAGCCTGACCCTCACTACCACCCACACACCGCCCCCAGCCTGACCCTCACTGCCGTCCACACACCGCACTCAGCCTGACCCTCACTGCCACCCACACACCGCCCCCAGCCTGACCCTCACTACCAGCCACACAGCGCCCCCAGCCTGACTCTCACCGCCACCCACACACCGCACCCAGCCTGACCATCACCGCCAACCACACACCGCACCCAGCCTGACCCTCACTGCCACCCACACACCGCACCCAGCCTGACCCTCACTGCCACCCACACACCGCACCCAGCCTGACCCTCACGGCCACCCACACACCGCACCCAGCCTGACCCTCACTGCCACCCACACACCGCACCCAGCCTGACCCTCACTGCCACTCACACACCGCACCCAGCCTGACCCTCACTGCCACCCACACACCGCACACAGCCTCACCCTCACTGCCACCCACACACCGCACCCAGCCTGACCCTCAGTACCACCCTCACACCGCACCCAGCCTGACCCTCACTATCACCCACACACCGCCCCTAGCCTGACCCTCACTACCACCCACACACCGCCCCCAACCTGACCCTCACTACCACCCACTCACCGCCCCAGCCTGACCCTCACTACCACCCACACACCGCCCCCATCCTGACCCTCACTACCACCCACACACCGCCGCCATCCTGACCCTCACTACCACCCACACACCCCCCCCAGCCTGACCCTCACTACCACCTACACACCGCCCCCATCCTGACCCTCACTACCACCCACACACACCCCCCAGCCTGACCCTCACTACCACCCACACACCGCCCCCAGCCTGACCCTCACTGCCTCCCACACACCGCACCCAGCCTGACCCACACTGCCACCCACACACCGCCCCAGCCTGACCCTCACTACCACCCACACACCGCCCCCAGCCTGACCCTCACTGCCGTCCACACACCGCACCCAGCCTGACCCTCTCTGCCGTCCACACACCGCACCCAACCTGACCCTCACTACCATCCACTCACCGCACCCAGCCTGACCCTCACTGCCACCCACACACCGCCCCCAGCCTGACCCTCTCTACCACCCACACACCGCCCCCAGCCTGACCCTCTCTACCACCCACACACCGCCCCCAGCCTGACCCTCTCTACCACCCACACACCGCCCCCAGCCTGACCCTCACTACCACCCACACACCGCCCCCAGCCTGACCCTCACTGCTGTCCACTCACCGCCCCCCGCCTGACCCTCACTACCACCCACACACCGCCCCCAGCCTGACCCTCACTACGACCCACACACCGCCCCCAGCCTGACCCTCTCTACCACCCACACCCCGCCCCCAGCCTGACCCTCACTACCACCCACTGCCCCCAGCCTGACCCTCACTGCCTCCCACACACCGTCCCCAGCCTGACCCTCACTACCACCCACACACCGCACCTAGCCTGACCCTCACTACCACCCACACACCGCCCCCAGCCTGACCCTCACTACCACCCACACACTGCACCCAGCCTGACTCACACCACCATCCACCCACTGCCCCCAGCCTGACCCACAACGACATCCACACACTGACCTCAGCCTGACCCTCACCGCTGCCCATATCCTGGCACCAGCCTGGTCCTCACCACCATCCACACACTGACCCCAGCCTGACCCTCACCTCCTGCTAAAACCGTCCCCAGCCAGACCCACACCAACGTAAACACACCGCCCCAAGCATTTCCCTCACCGTCGTCCACACACCCCCCCCAAACCTGATCTTCACCGCCGTCTACACACCGCCCTCAGCCCAACCCTCACCAGAGTACTGGAGGGAGGCAAATGTAGTTCCTCTCTTCAGGAAAGGAATTAGGGAAATTCTGGGCAATTACAGACCAGTCAGTCTCACGTCTATCGTCTGCAAGGAGTTAGAAAGGATTCTGAGGGATCGGATGTATGACCATCTGGAAGAGCATGGTTTGATTAAATGCAGTCAGCACGGCTTTGTGAGTGACAGGTCATGCCTCACAAACCTTATTGAGTTTTTTGAGGATGTTACTAGACAGGTTGATGAGGGTCGAGCTGTGGATGTTGTGTATCTTGACTTCAATAAGGCATTTGATAAGGTTCCCCATGGTATGCTCATTCAGAAGGTCAGGAGGAATGGGATACAGGGAAATTCTGTCTGGATACAGAATTGGCTGGCCAACAGTAGACAGCGAGTGTTAATGGAAGGAAAATCTTCTGTGTGGAAGTCTGTGGTGAGTGGTGTTCCAGAGGGCTCTGTCCTTGGCCCTCTACTGTTTGTAATTTTTTTTAATGACTTGGATGAGGGGATTGAAGGATGGGTCAGCAAGTTTGCAGATGACATAGAGGTTGGAGGTATCGTTGACAGTATAGAGGGCTGTTGTAGGCTGCAGGGGGACATTGACAGGATGCAGAGATGGGCTGAGAGGTGGCAGATGGAGTTCAACCTGGATAAATGTGTGGTGATGCATGTTGGAAGGTCGAACTTGAAAGCTGAGTACAGGATTAAGGATAGGATCCTTGGCAGTGCGGAGGAACAGAAGGATGTTGGTGTGCAGGTACATAGATCCCTTAAAATGGCGACCCAAGAGGACAGGGTTGTTAAGAAAGCTTATGGTGTTTTGGCTTTCATTAACAGGGGGATTGAGTTTAAGAACCGTGAGATCTTGTTGCAGCTCTATAAAACTTTGGTTAGACTGCACTTGGAACACTGTGTCCAGTTCTGGTCATCCTATTGTAGGAAAGGTGTGGATGCTTTGGAGAGGGTTCAGAGGAGATTTACCAGGATGCTGCCTGGACTGGAGGGCTTATCTTACGAAGAGAGGTTGACTGAGCTCGGAGTTTTTTTCAGTGGAGAAAAAGAGGAGGAGAGGGGCCCTAATTGAGGTATACAAGATAATGAGAGGCATAGATAGAGTTGATAGCCAGAGACTATTTCCCAGCCTGACCCTCACTACCACCCACACACCGCACCCAGCCTGACCCTCACTACCACCCACACAGAGAATTTTTCCCAGGGCAGAAATTGTTAACACGAGGGGTCGTAGTTTTAAGCTGGTTGGAGGAAAGTATAGAGGGGATGTCAGAGGCTGATTCTTTACACAGAGTTGTGAGAGCATGGAATGCATTGCTAGCAGCAGTTGTGGAAGGGAGGTCATTGGGGATATTTAAGAGACTGCTGGATATGCATATGGTCACAGACATTTGAGGGTTTGTACATTAGGTTTAAGTTCCATGAGGATCAATGGTTGGCACAACATCGTGGGCTGAAGGGCCTGTTCTGTGCTGTACTGTCCTATGATCTATGAAGTGTATCTGTACCGTTCGACCATCTGCACCCTGTACTGACGGATAGTGCTCCCTCAATACCTTAGAAACCATCCCCCAGTATGTTTATCCCCAGAACACCTCGTAAACCTGTTTGTCAACTTTCAGCAGAAGCTGCCTCAGGGCATTGAACACAGACTGAATGACTGTGACGCTTGGATCAGGTCAGATCAAATTCTCAAGCAAACAGATGGCTAGGGATATTCAGTAACAATGGTGAGGAGAGAGAGGAACAATTCACATTTCAGGTGATCCTTCCTCAAAAAGGTCTGTTCTGAAGGAACTTTCCCGCAGAAATCACTGGATTGAAAGGTGAACTCTCTCTCTGTCTCTTTCTCCCTCTCCCATCAGAGATGCTGCCGGACATGCTTAGCTTCTTCAGCAATCTCTGTATTGATGTTTCAGGTCTCCAGCGGGTCCGTACAGATTGGTTTTAGTGTTGAATTCTCAAGCTTGCTCTGTTCAAGGGATTGAATCCCCCCTGCTACAAAGGGGAGTCAGTTACCTCAGCTAACTGGTTTGTGATGCCAACACTGTTGGCTCAATCTCTATCATGTCTGAAATTACCATGAAGGCCCCAACTTCTCAAACTCGCCCCTCACCTGAGGTGTGTGACCCACCAGGCCTCTCTCTCTGACAGGACAGCAGCTCTCGGGTCCTCCTGGTCTATACTAACTTCCCAACTTTAAAAAGGACACTCCAGGAAGAGAGCTCTTTACATGGTTCAGGTCAAAATCTTGGAGCTCCCTCCCTAACATCACTGTGGGACACCCAAGGACTGAAGTAAGGAGAGTACAGCTCACCCCCACCTTCCAGGTAACTATTAGAGGGGGTGGGAATCACATGCAAGCCCCATTTGAAAATAAGTTTATTACAGGGTGACGGTGGATGGTCACTAAGACTGTTTCTGTACCTGTGCTGAAATCAGCATAACGATTAAGCAAAGGGTGGGTTGAAGATGACAATGATAGCCTTTTGTAGGTTGGTGTTTATTGGAGTTTGTATCGACAGTATGAATGTTTGAGCACTTATTCAAGGGCATGCAGGTAGCTGCCAGAGGAAGTGATGGGGGCTGGTACAATTGTGACATTTGAAAGCCATCAGGATGAGTATGTGAATAGGAAGGGTTTAGAGGGATATCAGCCAAGTGCTAGCAAATGGAATGAAATGAGATGAGAATATCTGGTTGGTATGGTCGCGTTGTATAGGAGGGTTTGTTTCCAAGCTGTGCACCTCTGTGACTCTGTGCCTCTGAATAGTCTATTACAGAGAGTTTCAGACAGGGCCTGGTTTCTGTGTCTCGCTCATACTTCCTCAGAATCTGCAAACCCTATGTCTCCACATTTCCACAAGACTCCATGAAATAGCAAAAAGAGGGTCAGTGCTGAGGGAGTGCAGCACTGTCAGAGGGTCATTACTGAGGGGGTGCAGCACTGTCAGAGGGTCAGTACTGAGGGAGTGCTGCATTGCCAGAGGGTCAGTACTGAGGGAGTGCTGCATTGCCAGAGGGTCAGTACTGAGGGAGTGCTGCACTGTCAGAGGGTCAGTACTGAGGGAGTGCTGCACTATCAGAGGATCAGTGTGGAGGGAGTGCAGCACTGTCAGAGGGTCAGTACTGAGGGAGTGCCGCGCAGTCTGAGGGTCAGTACTGAGGGAGTGCTGCACTGTCAGAGGGTCAGTACTGAGGGATCACCGCACTGTCGGACAGTCAGTAGTTAGGGACTGCTTCATTACTAGAAGGCCATTTCTGAAGATTACTACACTGTCAAAGGGTCAGTACTGAGGGACCACCACACTGTCAGAGGTTCAGTCCTGAGGGAATGCGGCACTGTCTGAGGCTCTGTACTCTGAGAGCATTGCACCATCAGAGGGTCAGCACTGAGGGAGTGCAGCACTGTCAGAGGGTCAGCACTGAGGAAGTGCTGCACTGTCAGAGGGTCAGCACTGAGGGAGTGCTGCACTGTCAGAGGGTCAGTACTGAGGGAGCGCTACACAGTGAGAGTGTCAGTTCTGAGTGAGTGATAATTCAGAGTGTCAGTACAGAGAGAGAGCAGCACTGTCAGAGGGTCAGTACTGAGGGAGTGCTGCACAGTCAGAGGGTCAGGACTGAGGGAGTGCTGCACTGTCAGAGAGTGAGCACTGAGGGAGTGCTGCACTGTCAGAGGGTCAGTACTGAGGGAGTGCTGCACTGTCAGAGGGTCAATACTGAGGAAGTGCTGCACTGGCAATGGGCCAGTAGTGAGGGAGTGCTGTACTGTCAGAGGGTCAGTGTGGAGGGAGTGCAACATTGTCAGAGGGTCAGTGTGGAGGGTGTGCAGCATTTTCAGAGGATCAGTGTGGAGGGTGTGCAGCATTGTCAGAGGAGCAGTGTGGAGGGTGTGCAGCATTGTCAGAGGGTCAGTGTGGAGGGAGTGCAGCATTGTCAGAGGATCAGTGTGGAGCGAGTGCAGCCTTGTCAGAGGATCAGTGTGGAGGTTGTGCAGCATTGTCAGAGGGTCAGTGTGGAGGGTGTGCAGCATTGTCAGAGGATCAGGGTGGAGGGAGTGCAGCATTGTCAGAGGGTCAGTGTGGAGGGAGTGCAGCATTGTCAGAGGGTCAGTGTGGGGGGAGTGCAGCATTGTCAGAGGGTCAGTGTGGGGGGAGTGCAGCATTGTCAGAGGGTCAGTGTGGAGGGAGGGCAACATTGTCAGAGGGTCAGTGTGGAAGGAGTGCAGCATTGTCGGAGGGTCAGTGTGGTGGGAGTGCAGCATTGTCAGAGGGTCAGTGTGGAGGGTGTGCAGCATTTTCAGAGGATCAGTGTGGAGCGAGTGCAGCACTGTCAGAGGGTCAGTACTGAGGGAATGCAGCATTGTCAGAGGGTCAGTGTGGAGGGAGTGCAGCATTGTCAGAGGGTCAGTGTGGAGCGAGTGCAGCATTGTAAGAGGGTCAGTGTGGGGGGAGTGCAGCATTGTCAGATGGTCAGTGTGGAGGGAGGGCAACATTGTCAGAGGGTCAGTGTGGAGGGAGTGCAGCATTGTCAGAGGGTCAGTGTGGTGGGAGTGCAGCATTGTCAGAGGGTCAGTGTGGAGGGTGTGCAGCATTTTCAGAGGATCAGTGTGGAGCGTGTGCAGCATTGTCAGAGGGTCTGTGTGGAGGGAGTGCAGCATTGTAAGAGGGTCTGTGTGGAGGGAGTGCAGCATTGTCAGAGAGTCAGGACGGGGGGATTGCTATGCAGTGAGAGAGTCAGCAATGATGAAGTGAACACTCTGCAGGTCAGTGCTAATGGATGGCCATGCTGTCAGAGTGTTGCACTGTGAGAGGGTTACTACTGAGGGAGCGCTGCACTGTGAAAGAGTTAGAAATGAGGGATCACCACACACTGACGGGGTTATTACTGAGGGATCAGCGCGCTGTGAGAGGGTCAGTACTGATGGATCGCCACACTATGTGTCCGACAGTCAGTACTGAGTGATTGCTGCATTGCCAGAGGGTCAGTACTGAGAGAATGATGGTCTGTCAAATGGTCATTACTTAGGGAGCGCTACTTGGTCAGTGTGTCAGTTCTGAGGGTGTTATTTCAGAGGGTCATTACTGAGGGAGTGCTGCACTGTCAGAGAGTCAATACTGATGGAGTGCTGCACTGTGAGAGGGTCAGTACTGAGGGAGTGCTGAAATTTGAGAGGGTCAGTACTGAGGGAGAGCTGCACTGTCAGAGGGTCAGTACTGAGGGAGAGCTGCAATGGCAGAGGATCAGTACTGAGGGAGTGCTGCACTGTCAGAGGTCAGTAGTGAGGGAGTGGTGCACTGTCAGAGGATCAGTACTGAGGGAAAGCTGCACTGTCAGTGGGTCAGTACTGAGGGATAGCTGCACTGTCAGAGGATCAGTGTGGAGGGAATGCAGCATTGTCAGAGTGTCAGTGTGGAGAGAGTGCAGCTTTGTCAGGGGTTCATTACTGAGGGAGTGCTACACTGCCAGATGGTCAGTACTGAGGGAGTGCTGCACTGTCAGAGGGTCAGTTCTGAGGGAGTGCTGCACTGTCAGATGGTCAGTAATGAGGGAGAGCTGCACTGTCAGAGGATCAGTGTGGTGGGAGTGCAGCATTGTCAGAGGGTCAGTACTGAGGGAGTGCTGCGCTGTCAGATGGTCAGTACTGAGGGAGTGATGCACTGTCAGAGGGTCTGTATTGAGGGAATGCTGCACTGTAAGAGGTTCAGTACTGAGGAAGTGCTGCACTGTCAGATGGTCAGTACTGAGGGAGAGCTGCATTGTCAGAGGATCAGTGTGGAGGGGGTGCAGCATTGTCAGAGGGTCAGTACTGAGGGAGTGCTGCGCTGTCAGAGGGTCACTGCTGAGGTAGTGCAGCACGGTCAGAGGGTCAGTATTGAGGGAATGCTGCACTGTCAGAGGGTCAGTACTGAGGGAACGCTGCACTGTCAGACGGTCAGTCCTGAGGAAGTGCTGCACTGTCAGAGGGTCAGTACTGAGGGAGTGCAGCACAGTCAGAGGATCAGTTCTGAGGGAGTGCTGCACTGTCAGAGGGTCAGTACAGATGGAGTGTTTCACTGTCAGTGAGTCAGCGCGGAGGGAGTGCAGCACTGTCAGAGGGTCAGTACTGAGGGAATGCTGCACTGTCAGAGGGTCAGTGGTTAGGGAGTGCAGCATTGTCAGAGGGTCAGTGTGGGGGGAGTGCAGCATTGTCAGAGGGTCAGTGTGGAGGGAATGCAGCATTGTCAGAGGGTCAGTGTGTGGGAGTGCAGCATTATCAGGGGTCCAGTATGGGGGAGTGCAGCATTGTCAGAGGGTCAGTGTGGGGGGAGTGCAGCATTGTCAGAGGGTCAGTGTGGGGGGAGTGCAGCATTGTCAGGGGTTCAGTATCGGGGGAGTGCAGCATTGTCAGAGGGTCAGTGTGGAGGGAGTGCAGCACTGTCAGAGGGTCAGTACTGAGGGAATGCTGCACTGTCAGAGGGTCAGTGTGGAGGGAGTGCAGCATTGTCAGAGGGTCAGTGTGGGGGGAGTGCAGCATTGTAAGAGGGTCAGTGTGGAGGGAATGCAGCATTGTCAGAGGGTCAGTGTGTGGGAGTGCAGCATTATCAGGGGTTCAGTGTGGAGGGAGTGCAGCATTGTCAGAGGGTCAGTGTGGAGGGAGTGCAGCATTGTCAGAGGGTCAGTGTGGGGGGAGTGCAGCATTGTCAGGGGTTCAGTATGGGGGAGTGCAACATTGTCAGAGGGTCAGTGTGGAGGGAGTGCAGCATTGTCAGAGGGTCAGTGTGGACGTAGTGCAGCTTTGTCAGAGGGTCTGTGTGGAGGGAGTGCAGCATTGTCAGAGAGTCAGGACGGGGGGATTGCTATGCAGTGAGAGAGTCAGCAATGATGAAGTGCACACTCTCTGCTGGTCAGTGCTAATTGATGGCCATGCTGTCAGAGTGTCGCACTGTGAGAGGTTTACTACTGTGGGAGCGCTGCACTGTGAAAGGGTTAGAACTGAGGGAGCACCGCACACTGAGGGGTTTAGTACTGAGGGATCACCGCGCTGTGAGAGGGTCAGTACTGATGGAGCGCCACACTATGTGTCCGACAGTCAGTACTGAGTGATTGCTGCATTGCCAGAGGGTCAGTACTGAGAGAGTGATGGTCTGTCAAATGGTCATTACTTAGGGAGCGCTACTTGGTCAGTGTGTCAGTTCTGAGGGTGTTGTTTCAGAGGGTCATTACTGAGGGAGTGCTGCACTGTCAGAGGGTCAGTACAGAGTGAGTGCTGCACTGTCAGAGGGTCAGTGTGGAGGGAGTGCAGCATTGTCAGAGGGTTAGTGCTGAGGGAGTGCTGCACTGTCAGAGGGAGAGTGCTGAGGGAGTGCTGCACTGTCAGAGGGAGAGTGCTGAGTGAGTGCAGCACTGTCAGAGGGTCTGTATTGAGGGAATGCTGCACTGTAAGAGGGTCAGTACTGAGGGAATGCTGCACTGTCAGACGGTCAGTTCTGAGGGAGTGCTGCACTGTCAGAGGGTCAGTACTGTGGGAGTGCTGCACTGTCAGAGGATCAGTGTGGAGGGAATGCAGCACTGTCAGAGGGTCAGTCCTGAGGGAGTGCTGCACTGTCAGACGGTCAGTTCTGAGGGAGTGCTGCACTGTCAGAGGGTCATTAACAAGGGAGTGCTGCATTGTCAGAGGGTCAGTACTGAGGGAGTGCTGCATTGTCAGAGTGTCACTTCTGAGGGAGTGCAGCACTGTCAAAGGGTCAGTCCAGAGGGAGTCCTACACTCAGAGGGTCAGTACTGAGGGAGTTCTGCACTGTCAGAGGGTCATTACTAAGGGAGTGGTGCACTGTCAGAGGATCAGTACTGATGGAGTGCTGCATTGTAAGAGAGTCAGTACTGAGTGATTGCCACATTATCAGATGCCCTGAATGGCCTAATTTCTGCTCTCATGTCTTGTGGTCTACAAGGAATATCGGGAATTGTTCAGTAAATTTCTGCTTCTGCGTCCTACAGACCCTGCTCAGCAATGATTCCCGTGTCCAGATTCCAGAGACTGTGTTCAAACAGACCGTCTTCATTTGGTTTTTGAACTTGAAGAGGTTACATCCTCTTTTCCCAGGGTTGGAGGGTTCGTTTCACGTGACTGACCTGCCAGCTCAAAGGGATATTTTCATGCTGCAGGGCTGAGGTTTATTCCTCAGCTTCCGTCTGCTCATCCCAAATGGATCCCACTGCCCCACACTCAGCACAGTCGGGTGTTCCTTATTTCTGAACTTTCCAATGCTAATCCACTTCCAGAATGACATCCCACACTCCTCCAAACCGTATCGCAGGGTAATTGCCTGGGAGAGAGGAGGGCTAAGAGTGGAAATAAAAATCTGAAAATTCCTTACAGTGACATTAAGGATGAATTGATAATGAGAGAAAGAGTAGGTTGTGGAACACAGTGAGAGTTTGTGCATGGACCCAGAGGGTGTAGTGAATGGATGCATTTTGTCAGTGCTCACTGGGACAGGGTTGATAATAAATCGTGGAGATGCTCTGTGATATAATTACATGAGTAAACATATATATAGAGAGAGATGGTTCTGAGTGGTCTGGCCTTCTTACAACCCAATAAATCTCCAAAGACGGGGGAAATGTATCTCAGTTTACCGAATGAGGTGATGGAGGAAGTGACAGGTACACTAGCAAACATTTTCAAATCCCCTCTGGCCACAGGAGAGTTGTCTGCAGACTGACCATGTGGTACTGTTATTCAAGAGGGAGCATGGGATATACCAGGCAGCTCCAGGCCAGTCAGGCTAATATCGTGGGTGGGACGTCTGTTGGAAGCAATTTTGGGAGATAGAATTAATCAGCATTTAAAGAGACTGGAGTTCTTGAAGAACAGTCAGAATGGTTCTGTTAAGGGGAGGTCAGGTCTGACCAATAGGATTGCACTGTTTAAGGAGGTGACCAGGTGTGTAAATAAGGGCAATACTTTCCTGTCGTCACTTGGAGGTCAGTCAGGCTTTTATCAGGACCCATACCGGAAACTGATGGATGAATATATAAACTCAAGATCCAAGGAATTTGGCGCAGAATGCTGAGTGGCAGGAAGCGGACAGTGATGGCCCAATTAGAAATCTCTGTCCGTTCATGTCTCACTGTTGGGGTCTTGCTGATGTGGTTGATAGAAAAGATTTAGGTTTGAATGGTGGATGGTTAATCACTGGGTTCATCAATGATATGAAGATTGGTTGGGTGATAAATACTGAGGAGGATAGCCTTAGGTTACAGAAGGATGGAGATGGCCTTGTCAGATGGACCGATCAGTGACAACGGGTGAGATGCCTGAAGACTGGAGGGTGATTAATGATGGGCCATTATTGAAGTAAGGCTACAAGGTACAGCCATTGAACTATGGAGCTGTGAGCCTGATGGCAGTGGTGGGTCAGCTGTTGGAGGGCATTCTGAGAGACAACTTACATACATTTGGAAAAGCAAGAATTGATTAGGGATGGTCAGCTTGGGTTTGTTTGTGGAAATGATGTGTCCAACTTGATAGAGCTTTTGAAGGGATGACCAAGGAGACAGATGAGAAGGCTTCACATGGGAGACTGATTAGTAAAAGGTTAAATGGCATGACATCCAGGGAGAGAGGGCAGCACGGTGCCTCAGTGGTTTGATTCTAACTCCCGGTGACAGTCTGTATGGTGTTTACACATTCTCTCTGTATCTATGCGCGTTTACACCGGGTCCTTCAGTTTCCTCCCACAGTCCAAAGATGCCATGGGAAATGCAGCATTACAGGGATAGAGTAGAGGATGAGAGTCTGGGTGGGATGCTGTTCAGACAGTCAGTGTGGGCCCAATGGACGGAATGGCTTGCTTCTACACTGTAGGAATTCTAAAATTAATCCAGAGAGACAAGTCATCTTCTGGGAACATGGGCTCCAATCTTGAACAGGGGTGGATGTGGGTCCTTATCGTCTGAAGGGGTTTGAACACAGTCTGAGGGGGGAGCTGGGCTGAGCACTGAAGTGTTGAGGGTGTGAATGTTTTGTGGAGCTACTGTCTGAGGGTCTTTGGGGGTTAAACACAACAAAGTGGTGCTTTCTTAGATATTAGGGGGGTATTTTCTGAGGTATTGAGGGGGCACTTTCTGAGGTACTGAGGGAGCACTTGCAGATGTGCTGAGGAATTGAGGTAGCACTTTCTGAGGTACTGAGGGAGAATTCTCTGAGGTATTGAGGGAGCACATTGTGAGGCAATAACGGAGCATTTTCTGAGGTAGAGCGAGAGCACTTTCTGAGGTATTGAGGGAGCACTGTCTGAGGTATTGAGGGAGCATTTTCTGAGGTAAAGAGGGAGCATTTTTTAGAAATTGAGGGAGCACTTAGATATTGAGAGAGCACTTTCTGAGGAACTAAGGGAGAACTATCTGAGGTATTGGGGAAGCACTTTCTGAGGTATTGAGGGAGCAATTTCTGAAGTATTGAGGGAGCACTCTCTGGGGTACTGAGGCAGCACTATGTGAGGTACTGAGAGAGCACTTTATGAAGTATTGAGGGAGCACTCTGAGGAATTGAGAGAGTACTTTTTGAGGCTCTGAGGGAGCAGTTTCTGAGGTACTGAGGGAGCAATTTCAGATGAACTGATGAATTGAGGTAGCACTTTCTGAGTAATTGAGGGAGCACTTTCTGAGGTATTGGGGGAACACTTTCTGAGGGATCGAGGGAGCACCTTCAGAGGTACTGAGGGAGAACTAACTGGGGAATTGGGGGAGCATTATCTGAGGTATTGAGGGAGCACTTTCTGAGGTACTGAGTGAGCACTTTCTGAGGTATTGAGGGAGCACTTTCTGAGGTATTGAGGGAGCACTTTCTGAGGTATTGAGGGAGAACTAACTGGGGAATTGGGGGAGCATTATCTGAGGTATTGAGGGAGCACTTTCTGAGGTACTGAGTGAGCACTTTCTGAGGTATTGAGGGAGCACTTTCTGAGGTATTGAGGGAGCACTTTCTGAGGTATTGAGGGAGTATTATCTGAGGTACTGTGGGAACTCTTTCTGATGTACGGAGGGAGCACTTTTTGAGGTACTGAGGGAGCAGTGTCTGAGGTATTGAGGGAGAACTTTCTGAAATATATGGGAGCAATTTCTGAGGTATTGAGGGAGCACTTTCTGAGGTATTGAGGGAGCACTTTCTGAGGTATTGAGGGTGAAATATCTGAGATATTGAGGGAAAATGATCTGAGATATTGAGCGAGCACTTTCTGAGGTATTGAGGGAGAACCATCTGAGGTACTGAGAGAGCACTGTCTGAGGTATTGAGGGGACACTTTCTGAGGTACTGAGTGATCAGTATCTGAGGTATTGTGGGAGCACTTTTTGAGGTACTGAGGGAGCACTTTCTCTGGTATTCAGGGAGCATTTTCTGAGGTACTGTGGGAACTCTTTCTGATGTACGGAGGGAGCACTTTTTGAGGTACTGAGGGAGCAGTGTCTGAGGTATTGAGGGGGCAATTTCTGAGGTATTGAGGGGCACATTCTGATGTACTGAGGGAGCACTTTCTAAGGTACTGAGTGAGAACTATCTGAGGTATTGAAGGATAACGATCTGAGTTTCTGTGGGAGTACTTTCTGAGGTACTGACGGAGAACTATCTGAGGTACTGAGGGAGAGCCATCTGAGGTATTCAGGAGGCAGTTTCTGGGGTACTGAGAGAGCACTTTCTGAGGTACTGAAGGAACACTTTCTGAGGTATTGATTGAGCACTTTCTGAGATATTGAGTGGGCACTTTCTGAGGTATTGAGGTAGCACTGTCCGAGGTATTAAGAGAGCACTTTTTGAGATACTGAGGGAGCACTTTCTGATGTATTGAGAGAGCACTTTCTGATGTATTGAGAGAGCACTTCCTGAGGCACTGAGGGAGCACTGTCTGAGGTATTGTGGGAGCACTTTCTGAAGTATTGAGGGAGAACTATTTGAGGTATTGAGGGAGAACTATTTGAGGTATTGAGGGAGAACTATCTGAGGTACTGAGGGACAACCATCTGAGGTGTTGAGGGAGCACTTTCTGTGGTATTGGGGGAGCATTTCTGAGGTACTGAGAGAACACTGTCTGAGTTATTGAGGGGACGCTTTCTGAGGTATTGAGCGAGCACTTTCTGAGGTACTGAGTGATCAGTATCTGAGGTATTGTGGGAGCACATTTTGAGGTACTGAGGGAGCACTTTCTCTGGTATTCAGGGAGCATTTTCTGAGGTACTGTGGAAACTCTTTCTGATGTATGGAGGGAGCTCTTTTTGAGGTACTGAGGGAGCAGTGTCTGAGGTATTGAGGGGGCAATTTCTGAGGTATTAAGGGGCACTTTCTGATGTACTGAGGGAGCACTTTCTAAGGTACTGAGGGCGAACTATCTGAGGTATTGAGGGAGTACTTTCTGAGGTACTGAGGGAGAAGTATTTGAGGTATTTTGGGAGAAATATCTGAGGTATTCAGGGAGCACTTTGAGGTATTGAGGGAGAACTATCTGAGGTACTGTGGGAGCACTTTCCGATGTATTGAGCGAGCACTTTCTGAGGTACTGAGGGATCACTATCTGAGGTACTGTGGGAGCCCTTTCTGAGGTACTGTGGGAGCCCTTTCTGAGGTACTGTGGGAGCCCTTTCTGAGGAATTGAGGGAGCACTATCTGAGGAATTGAGGGAGCACTATCTGAGGAATTGAGGGAGCACTATCTGAGGAATTGAGGGGGAACTATCTGAGGTATTGAGGGAGCACTATCTGAGGTATTGAGGGAGCACTATCTGAGGTATTGAGGGAGCACTATCTGAGATATTGAGGGAGCACTGTCTAGCGTACTGAGGGAGCATTTTCTGAGGTATTGAAGGAGCACTGTCTGAGGCACTGAGGGAGCACTTTCTGAGGTATTGAGGGAGCACTTTCTTAGATGTTGAGAGAGCAATTTCTGAGGTTTTGAGGGAGCATTATCTGAGGTACTAAGGGAGAACTGTCTGAGGTATTGAGGGAGCACTTTCTGAGTTAGTAAGGGAGCACTTTCTGTGGTACTGAGGGAGCACTATCTGAGATATTGAGGGAGCAATTTCTGGGTACTGAGGGAGCACTTTCTGAGGTGCTGAGTGACCACTTAGGGATTGCGGGAGCACTTTCTGAGGTACTGAGGGAGAACAATCTGAGATATAGAGGGAGCACTTTCTGAGGTATTGAGGGATCACTATGTGAGGTACTGAGATAGCACTTTATGAAGTAGTGAGGGACACTATCTGAGGTATTGAGAGAGCCCTTTTTGAGGCTCTGAGGGTGCAGGTTCTGAAATACTGTGGGAGCAATTTCAGATGTACGAAGGAATTGACGTAGCACTTTCTGAGGTATTGAGGGAGCACTGTCAGAGGTATTGAGGGAGCATTTTCTGTGGTACTGAGGGAGAACTATCTGAAATATTGAGGGAGCACTTTCTGATGAACTGAGGGTGCACTTTCTGAGGTATTCAGGGGGCACTTTCTGAGGTATTGAGGAAGAACCATCTGAGGTACTGAGGGAGCATTTGAGGTACTGAGAGAGCACAGTCTGAGGTACTGAGGGATCACTACCTTAGGAATTGTGGGAGCACTATCTGAGGTACTGAGGTCGGACTTTCTGAGATTTTGAGGGATCACTTTCAGGCGTATTGAGGGAGCACTTTCAGACATATTGGGGGAGCACTTTCAGACGTATTGTGGGAGAACTATCTGAGATATTGAGGGAGCATTTTCTGAGGTATTGAGGGATAACTATCTGAGGTAGGGAGGGAGCACTTTCTGATGTATTGTGGGAGCTATTCTGATGTACTGAGGGAACACTTACTGAGGGAGCACTTTCTGAGGTATTGAGGGAGCGCTTTCTGAGGTATTGAGGGAGTACAATCTGAGGGACTGAGGGAGAACTATTTGAGGTACAGAAGGAGCGCTGTCAGGTATTGAGGTGGTACTTTCTGAGGTATTCAGGGAACACTTTCTGAGGTTCTAAGGGAGCACTTTGTGAGGTACTGAGGGAGAACTATCTGAGGTATTGAGGAGGCAGTTTCTGGGGTATTGTGGGAGCACTTTCTGAGGTACTGATGGAACACTTTCTGAGATAGAGAGTGAGCACTTTCTGAGATATTGAGGGACCACAATCTGAAGTACCAAGAGAGCACTTTGAGGTATTGAGGTAGCACTGTCTGAGGCATTAAGAGAGCACTTTTTGAGGTACTGAGGGGTCACTTTCTGAGCTACTGAGGGAGCAATTTCAGATGTACTGAGGAATTGAGGTCGCACTTTCTGAGGTATTGAGGGAACACTTTCTGAGGTACCGAGGGAGAAATATTTGGGGAATTGAGGGAGCACTTTCTGAGGAACTGAGGGAGCACTTTCTGAGGAACTGAGGGAGCACTTTCTGAGGAACTGAGGGAGCACTTTCTGGGGTACTGAGGGAGCACTTTCTGGGGTACTGAGGGAGCACATTCTGGGGTACTGAGGGAGCACTTCGGTATTGAGAGAGCACTTTCTGAGGTACTGAGGGAGAACTATTTGAGTTATTGATGGAGAACTATCTGAGGTACAGAGGGAGAACCATCTGAGGTGTTGAGGAGCACTTTCTGAGATACTGAGTGAGCACTTTCTGACATATTGAGGGAGCACTTCTGATGTATTGAGGGAGCACTATCTGAAGTACCGAGAGAGCACTTTATGAGGTATTGAGGTAGGACTATCTGAGGTATTAAGAGAGCGCTTTTTAAGGTACTGAGGGAGCACTTACTGAGGTACTGAGGGAGCAATTTCAGATGTACTGAGCAATTGAGGGAGCACTTTCTGAGGTACTGAGGGAGCACTGTCTGAGGTATTGAGGGAGCACGTTTTGAGGTACTGAGGGAGCACTTTCTCTGGTAATCAGGGAGCATTTTCTGAGGTACTGTGGGAGCTCTTTCTGATGTACTGAGGGAGACTTTCTGAGTTACGGAGGGAGCACATTTGAGGAAGCAGTGTCTGAGGTATTGATAGGCCATTTCTGAGGTATTGAGTTGCACTTTCTGAGGTATTGAGGGAGCACATTCTGAGGTATTGAGGGAGCACTTTCTGAGTAACTGAGGGAGAGATGTCGGAGGTATTGAGGGAACGCTATCTGAGGTATTCAGGGAGCACCTTCTGAGGTACTGAGGCAGCATGATCTGAGGAATTGAGGGAGCATGATCTGAGGAATTGAGGGAGCATGATCTGAGGTATTGAGGGAGCACTATCTGAGATATTGAGGGAACACTTTCTGAGGTATTGAGGAAGAACTATCTGATGTACTGAGAGAGCACTTTATGAGGTGCTGAGGGACCAATGTCTGAGTTATTGAGGTGGCACATTCTGAGGTATTCAGGGAGCACTATCTGAGGTACTGAAGGTGAACTATTTGAGGTATTGAGGGAGAACTACCTGAGGTACTGAGGGAGAGGCATCTGAGGTATTGAGGAGGCAGTTTCTGGAGTACTGAGGGAGCACTATCTGAGGAACTGAGGCAGCATTTTCTGAGGTATTAAGAGAGCCTCTTCTGAGGTATTCAGGGAGCACGTTCTGAGGTATTGAGGGAGCACTTTCAGACGTACTGATGGAGCACTATCTGAGGTGTTGAGGAAGCACTATCTGAGGTACTGTGGGAGTACTTTCTGATGTACTGAGGGAGCACTTTGTGAGGTACTGAGGGAGCAGTGTCTGAGGTATTGAGGGAACACTTTCTGAGGTATTGAGGGTGAACTATCTGATGTACTGAGGGATCACTTTCTGAGGTATTGAGGGAGCAATTTCAGAGGTACTGAGGGAGCACTTTCAGAGGTATTGAGGGTAGCACTTCCTGATGTATTGTGGGTGCTCTTTCTGATGTACTGAGGGAGCACTATCTGCGGAATTGAGGGAGCATCATTTGCGGTATAGTGGGAGAACTATCTGAAATATTGAGGGATCACTTTCTGATGTACTGAGGGATCACTTTCTGATGTACTGAGGGATCACTTTCTGATGTACTGAGGGATCACTTTCTGATGTACTGAGGGATCACTTTCTGAGGTATTGAGGGAGCTCTTTCTGAGGTATTAAGGGAGTACTATCTGAGGAACTGAGGGAGCACTTTCTGAGGAACTGAGGGAGCACTTTCTGAGGAACTGAGGGAGCACTTTCTGAGGAACTGAGGGAGCACGTTCTGAGGAACGGAGGGAGCACGTTCTGAGGAATGGAGGGAGCACTATCTGAGGAATGGAGGGAGGAATTTCTGAGTTATTGAGGGAGCACTATCTGATGTATTGTGGGAGCTCTTTCTGATGTATTGAGGGAGCATCATCTGAGGAATTGAGGGAGCATCATCTGAGGAATTGAGGGAGCATCATCTGAGGTTTAGTGGGAGAACTATCTGAAATATTGAGTGAGCACTTTCTGAGGTACTGAGGGAGCACTGTCTGAGGTACTGAGGGAGAACTATCTGAGGTACTAAGGGAGGACTTTGGGAGATACTGAGGGAGAACTATTTGAGGTATTGAGGGAGATCTACCCGAAGTACTGAGGGAGAGCCATCTGAGGTGCTGAGAGAGCACTTTCTGAGGTACTGAGGGAGCAATTTCAGACTTACTGAGGAATTGAGGTAGCAGTTTCTGACGTATTGAGGGACCATTTTCTGAGGTATTGAGGGAGCACCTTCTGAGGTATTGAGGGAGCACTATCTGAGGTATTGAGGGAGCACTATCTGAGGTATTGAGGGAGCATTATCTGAGATATTGAGGGGGCACTTTCTGAGGTAATGAGGGACCACTTTCTGAGGTACTGAGGAAGAACTATCTGAGGTACTGAGGGAGATCCATCTGAGACATGGAGGGAGCACTTTCTGAGGTATTGAGGGAGCACTTTCTGAGGTATTGAGGGAGCACTTTCTGAGGTATTGAGGGAGCACTTTCTGAGGTATAGAGGGAGCACTTTCTGAGGACATGAGACAGCATTTTTGAGGTATTGAGGGAGCACTATCTGAGGAATTGAGGGAAGATTTTCTGAGGTACGGAGGGAGCACTGTCTGAGGTACGGAGGGAGCACTGTCTGAGGTACGGAGGGAGCACTGTCTGAGGTATTGAGGGAACACTTTCTGAGGTACTGAGGAAGCACTTTCTGAGGGTATTGAGGGAGAACTATGTGATGTATTGTGGGAGCTCTTTCTGATGTACTGAGGGAGCACTATTTGAGGAATTGAGCATTATCTGAGGTATAGAGGGAGAACTATCAGAAATATTGAGAGAGCATTTTCTGAGGTATTGAGGGAGCACTTTCTGAGGTATTGAGGGAGAACTATCTGAGGTATTGAGGGATCATTTTTTGACGTATTGAGGGCGCACTTTCTGAGGTACTGAGGGAGCATTTTCTGAGGTATTGAGGGAGCACATTCTGAGGTACTGAGTGAGAACTATCTGAGGAATTGAGGCAACACTTTCTGAGGTACTGAGGGAGATCTATTTGAGGTATTGAGGGAGGACTATCTGAGGTATTGAGGAAGCATTTTCTGAGGTATTGAGGGAGCACTTCCTGATTTAATGTGGGAGAACTTTCTGAGGAACTGTGGGAGAACTTTCTGAGGTACTGAGGGAGCACTGTCTGAGGTATTGAGGTGGCACTTTCTGAGGTAGTGAGGGAGCACTTCCTGAGGTACTGAGGGAGAAATTTCTGCGGTATTGAAGGAGCACTTTCTGATGTACTGAGGACGCACTATTACTGAGGTATTGAGGGAGCACTGTCTGAGGTACGGAGGGAGCACTGTCTGAGGTACGGAGGGAGCACTGTCTGAGGTATTGAGGGAACACTTTCTGAGGTACTGAGGAAGCACTTTCTGAGGGTATTGAGGGAGAACTATGTGATGTATTGTGGGAGCTCTTTCTGATGTACTGAGGGAGCACTATTTGAGGAATTGAGCATTATCTGAGGTATAGAGGGAGAACTATCAGAAATATTGAGAGAGCATTTTCTGAGGTATTGAGGGAGCACTTTCTGAGGTATTGAGGGAGAACTATCTGAGGTATTGAGGGATCATTTTTTGACGTATTGAGGGCGCACTTTCTGAGGTACTGAGGGAGCATTTTCTGAGGTATTGAGGGAGCACATTCTGAGGTACTGAGTGAGAACTATCTGAGGAATTGAGGCAACACTTTCTGAGGTACTGAGGGAGATCTATTTGAGGTATTGAGGGAGGACTATCTGAGGTATTGAGGAAGCATTTTCTGAGGTATTGAGGGAGCACTTCCTGATTTAATGTGGGAGAACTTTCTGAGGAACTGTGGGAGAACTTTCTGAGGTACTGAGGGAGCACTGTCTGAGGTATTGAGGTGGCACTTTCTGAGGTAGTGAGGGAGCACTTCCTGAGGTACTGAGGGAGAAATTTCTGCGGTATTGAAGGAGCACTTTCTGATGTACTGAGGACGCACTATTACTGAGGTATTGAGGGAGCACTGTCTGAGGTACTGAGGGAGAAATTTGAGGTACTGAGGGAGCACTTTCTGAGGTACTTAGGATGCACTATCTGAGGTATTGAGGGAGCACTATCTGAGGAATTGAGAGAGCATTATCTGAGGTATTGAGGGAGCTCTTTCCAACGTATTGAGGTATAGAGGGAGAATTATCTGAAATAGTGAGGGAGCACTTTCTGAGGCATTGTGGGAGCACTTTCTGAGGTACTGAGGGAGCACTATATGAGGTATTGAGGGAGCACTTTAAGTGGTATTGAAGGAGAACTATGAGGTATAGTGGGAGAATTATCAGAGATATTGTGGGAGCAATTTCTGAGTATTGTTGGAGCACTATCTGAGGTACTGAGGGATCACTTTCTGATGTACTGAGGGATCACTGTCTGAGGTATTGAGGGAGAACTATCTGAGGTATTGAGGGAGAACTATCTGAGGTATTGAGGGAGAACTATCTGAGGTATTGAGGGAGCACTTTCTGAGGTATTGCGTGAACATTTTCTGTTCCCCTCTCTTTATTCCCTTCTCTCTGTTCCCCTTCTCTCTGTCCCCCTCTCTTTATCCCCTTCTCTCTGTTCCCCTTCTCTCTGTCCCCCTCTCTTTATCCCCTTCTCTCTGTTCCCCCTCTCTTTATCCCCATCTCTCTGCCCCCCCCTCTCTTTATCCCCATCTCTCTGCCCCCCTCTCTTTACCCCCTTCTCTCTGGTCCCCTTCTCTCTGGTCCCCTTCTCTCTGGTCCCCCTCTCTCGGGTCCCCTCTCTCGGGTCCCCCTCCCTGCCCCTCTCTTCCCCACCTCTCTCTTTACCCCCTCTCTCTTTCCCCCCTCTCTCTTTCCCCCCTCTCTCTTTCCCCCTCTCTCTTCCCCCCCTTTCCCCCTCTCTCTTTCCCCCCCTTTCCCCCTCTCTCTTTCCCCCTCTCTTTCCCCCTCTCTCTTTCCCCCTCTCTCTTCCCCTTCCACCTTCCCCCCTCCCGCCCCCCTCTCTCTTTCCCCCTCACTCTTTCCCCCTCTCTCTTTCCCCCTCTCTCTTTCCCCCCTCTCTCTTTCCCCCTCTCTCCTCTCTCCACCCCTCTTCCCCCCCCTCTTTCCCCCTCTCTCTTTCCCCCTCTCTCCTTTCCCACCCCTCTTCCCCCCCCTCTTTCCCCCTCTCTCTTTCCCCCTCTCTCCTTTCCCACCCCTCTTCCCCCCCTTCTCTCTGCCCCCCTTCTCTCTGCCCCCCTTCTCTCTGTCCCCCTCTCTCTTTCCCCCTCTCTCTTCCCCCTCTCTCTTTCCCCCCTCTCTCTTTCCCCCCTCTCTCTTTCCCCCTCTCTCTTTCCCCCCTCTCTCTTTCCCCCCTCTCTCTTTCCCCCCTCTCTCTGTCCCCCCTCTCTCTGTCCCCCCTCTCTCTGTCCCCCCTCTCTCTGTCCCCCTTCTCTCTGTCCCCCTTCTCTCTGTCCCCCTTCTCTCTGCCCCCCTTCTCTCTGCCCCCCTTCTCTCTGCCCCCCTTCTCTCTGCCCCCTTCCCTCTGCCCCCCTTCCCTCTGCCCTCTGCCCCCTTCCCTCTGCCCCCCTTCCCTCTGCCCCCCTTCCCTCTGCCCCCCTTCCTCTGTCCCCCCTCCCTCTGTCCCCCCTCCCTCTGTCCCCCCTCCCTCTGCCCCCCTTCCCTCTGCCCCCCTTCCCTCTGTCCCCCTTCCCTCTGTCCCCCCTCCCTCTGTCCCCCCTCCCTCTGTCCCCCCTCCCTCTGTCCCCCTCCCTCTGTCCCCCCTCCCTCTGTAGCCCCCTCCCTCTGTAGCCCCTTCTCTCTTTAGCCCCTTCTCTCTTTAGCCCCTTCTCCCTGTCCCTCTCTCTTTAGCCCCTTCGCTCTCTTCCCCTTCTCTCTGTTCCCCCTCTCTTTATCCCCTTCTCTCTGTTCCCCCTCTCTCTTTATCCCCTTCTCTCTGTTCCCCCTCTCTCTTTATCCTCTTCTCTCTGTTCCCCCTCTCTCTTTATCCTCTTCTCTCTGTCCCCCTCTCTTTATCCCCTTCTCTCTGTTCCAATTCTCTCTGTTCCCCTTCTCTCTTTATCCCCTTCTCTCTTTATCCCCTTCTCTCTTTATCCCCTTCTCTCTTTATCCCCTTCTCTCTGTTCCCCTTCTCTCTTTTTCCCCTTCTCTCTTTTTCCCCTTCTCTCTTTTTCCCCTTCTCTCTTTTTCCCCTTCTCTCTGTTCCCCCCTCTCTCTGTCCCCATCATCCCCGCGCTCTCTGTCCACCCTTCTCTGTCCCCACTCACTGTTTCCCACTCTCTCTGTCCCCCCACTCTGACCCCCCCGTTCCCTTCACTCTGACTCCCTCTCTGTCCCCTTCCTTTTATTTCGCTCTCTGTCTCTTCACTTTCTGTTCCCCCCTCTCTCTGTTCCCCCCTCTCTCTGTTCCCCCCTCTCTCTGTTCCCCCCTCTCTCTGTTCCCCCCTCTCTCTGTTCCCCCCTCTCTCTGTTCCCCCTCTCTCTGTTCTCCCCTCTCTCTCTGTTCCCCCTCTCTCTGTTCCCCCTCTCTCTGTTCCCCCTCTCTCTGTTCCCCCTCTCTCTGTTCCCCCTCTCTCTGTTCCCCCTCTCTCTTTATCCCTCTCTCTGTATCCCCTCTCTTTATGCCCTTCTCTCTGTTCCCCTTCTCTCTGTCCCCTCTCTTTATGCCCTTCTCTCTGTCCCCGTCTCTCTGTTCCCCTTCTCTCTTTATCCCCTTCTCTCTGTTACCCCGTCTCTCTGTCCCCATTCTATCTGTCCCCACCGTCCCCGCGCTCTCTGTCCACCCCTCTCTGTTCCCCTCTCTGTCCACCCCTCTCTGTTCCCCTCTCTGTCCCCCCTCTCTCTGTTCCCCTCTCTGTCCCCCTCCGTCTGTCCCCACTCTCTGTTCCCCCCGTCTGTCCCCACTCTCTCTGTCCCCCTCACTCTGACCCCCCGTCCCCTTCACGCTGACCCCCCGTCCCCATCCTTTTATTTCCCTCTCTCTGTCCCTTCACTTTCTGTCTCCCTTCTCTCTGTCTCCCTTCTCTCTGTTCCCCTTCTCTCTGTCCCCCTCTCTTTATCCCTTTCCCTCTGTCCCCCTCTCTTTAAACCTTTCTCTCTTTATCCCCTCTCTTTATCCCCTTCTCTCTTTATCCCCTTCTCTCTGTCCCTCTCTCTTTATCCCCCTCTCTCTGTTCCCCCTCTCTCTGTTCCCCCTCTCTCTGTTCCCCCTCTCTCTGTTCCCCCTCTCTCTGTTCCCCCTCTCTCTGTTCCCCCTCTCTCTGTTCCCCTTCTCTCTGTTCCCCTTCTCTCTGTTCCCCTTCTCTCTTTATCCCCTTCTCTCTGTCCCCCTTCTCTCTGTCCCCCTTCTCTCTTTATCCCTTTCTCTCTGTCCCCCTCTCTTTATCCCTTTCTCTCTTTATCCCCTCTCTTTATCCCTCTCTCTGTCCCTCTCTCTGTCCCCCTCTCTTTATCCCTTTCTCTCTTTATCCCCTCTCTTTATCCCCTTCTCTCTTTATCCCCTTCTCTCTGTCCCTCTCTCTTTATCCCCCTCTCTCTGTTCCCCCTCTCTCTGTTCCCCCTCTCTCTGTTCCCCCTCTCTCTGTTCCCCCTCTCTCTGTTCCCCCTCTCTCTGTTCCCCCTCTCTCTGTTCCCCCTCTCTCTGTTCCCCTTCTCTCTGTTCCCCTTCTCTCTGTTCCCCTTCTCTCTTTATCCCCCTCTCTCTGTCCCCCTCTCTCTTTATCCCCTTCTCTCTATTCTCCTTCTCTCTATTCCCCTCTCTTTATCCCCTTCTCTCTGTTCCCCCCCCCGTCCCAACTTGCTCTGTCACCCGTCTGTCTTTCCCCACCGTCCCCGCGCTCTCTGTCCCCCATCTCTCTGTTCCCCTTTTCCCTGTCCCCATCTCTTTATCCCCCTCTCTTTATCCCCCTCTCTTTATCCCCCTCTCTTTATCCCCCTCTCTTTATCCCCTTCTCTCTTTATCCCTTTCTCTCTTTATCCCCTTTCTCTCTTTATCCCCTTCTCTCTTTATCCCCTTCTCTCTTTATCCCCTTCTCTCTTTATCCCCTTCTCTCTGTCCCCCTTCTCTCTTTATCCCCTTCTCTCTGTCCCAACTTGCTCTGCCACCCGTCTCTCTGTCCCCATTCTCTCTGTCCCCACCGTCCCCGCGCTCTCTGTCCCCCTCTCTCTGTTACCCTCTCTGTCCCCCCTCTCTCTGTCCCCCCTCTCTCTGTCCCCCCTCTCTCTTTTCCCCCCTCTCTTTTCCCCCCTCTCTTTTCCCCTCTCTCTTTTCCCCTCTCTCTGTCCCACTCTCTCTGTCCCCCTCACTCTGACCCCCCGTCCCCTTCACGCTGACCCCCTTCTGTCCCCCTCCTTTTATTTCCATCTCTCTGTCCCTTCACTTTCTGTCCCCCTCTCTCTGTCCCCCTCTCTCTCTGTCCCCCTCTCTCTCTGTCCCCCTCTCTCTCTGTCCCCCTCTCTCTCTGTCCCCATTCTCTCTGTCCCCTTCTCTCTCTTCCCCTCTCTTTATCCCCTTCTCTCTGTTCCCCTTCTCTCTGTTCCCCTTCTCTCTGCCCCCCTCTCTCTGCACCCCCTCCCCCCTCTCTCTGCCCCCCTGCACCCCTCCCCCCTCTCTCTGCCCCCCTGCCCCGCTCCCCACTCTCTCTGCCCCCCTGCCCCCCTGCCCCCTCCCCCCTCTCTCTGACCCCCGTCCCCCTCCCCCCTCTCTGCCCCCCTCCCCCCTCTGCCCCCTCTCTGCCCTCCCCCTCTCTGCCCTCCCCCTCTCTGCCCTCCCCCTCTCTGCCCTCCCTCTCTCTGCCCTCCCTCTCTCTGCCCTCCCTCTCTCTGCCCTCCCTCTCTCTGCTCCCCTCTCTCTACCCACAACTCTGTCCCCCCTCTCTTTGTCCCCCTCCCTCTGTCCCCCTCCTTTTATTTCCCTCTCTCTGTCCCTTCACTTTCTGTTCCCCTTCTCTCTGTCCCCCTTCTCTCTGTCCCCCTCTCTTTATCCCTTTCTCTCTGTCCCCCTCTCTTTATCCCCTTCTCTCTGTCCCCCTTCTCTCTGTCCCCCTTCTCTCTGTCCCCCTTCTCTCTGTCCCCCTTCTCTCTGTCCCCCTTCTCTCTGTCCCCCGTCTCTCTGTCCCCATTCTCTCTGTTCCCACCGTCCCCGCTCTCTCTGTCCACCCCTCTCTGTCCCCCCCTCTCTGTTCCCCTCTCTGTCCCCCCTCTCTCTGTTCCCCTCTCTGCCCCCCTCCGTCTGTCCCCACTCTCTGTTCCCCTCCCTCTGTACCCCCCTCCCTCTGTAACCCCCTCCCTCTGTCCCCCTCCCTCTGTCCCCCTCCCTCTGTCCCCCTCCCTCTGTCCCCCCTCCCTCTGTCCCTCTCTGTCTGTCCCCCTCCTTTTATTTCCCTCTCTCTGTCCCTTCACTTTCTGTTCCCCTTCTCTCTGTCCCCCTTCTCTCTATCCCCCTCTCTTTATCCCTTTCTCTCTGTCCCCCTCTCTTTATCGCTTTCTCTCTGTCCCCTTCTCTCTGTTCCCCTTCTCTCTATCCCCTTCTCTCTTTATCCCCTTCTCTCTGTTCCCCTTCTCTCTGTCCCTCTCTCTTTATCCCCTTCTCTCTTTTCCTATTCTCTCTGTCCCCCTCTCTCTGTCCCCCCTCTCTCTGTCCCCCCTCTCTCTGTCCCCCCTCTCTCTGTCCCCCTCTCTCTGTCCCCCTCTCTCTGTCCCCCCTCTCTCTGTCCCCCCTCTCTCTGTCCCCCCTCTCTCTGTCCCCCCTCTCTCTGTCCCCCCTCTCTCTGCCCCCCTCTCTCTGCCCACAACTCTGTCCCCCTCTCTTTGTCCCCCCTCTCTTTGTCCCCCCTCTCTTTGTCCCCCCCCTCTGTTCCCCCCCCTCTGTTCCCCCCCTCTGTTCCCCCTCCCTCTGTTCCCCCTCCCTCTGTTCCCCCTCCCTCTGTCCCCCTTCGCTCTGTCCCCTTCTCTCTGTCCTGCCTCTCTCTGTCCCTTCTCTTTCTGTTCCTCACTCTCTCTGTCCCCCTTCTCTCTATTCCCCCTCTCTCTGTCCCCCCTCTTTATCCTCTTCTCTCTGTTACTCTTCTCTCTGTCCCCCTCTCTCTGTCCCCCTCTCTCTTTATCCCCTTCTCTCTGTCCCCTTCTCTCTGTCCCCTTCTCTCTTTATCCCCTTCTCTCTGTTACTCTTCTCTCTGTCCCCCTCTCTTTATCCCCTTCTCTCTGTTCCCCTTCTCTCTTTATCCCCCTCTCTCTGTTCCCCCTCTCTCTGTTCCCCCTCTCTCTGTCCCCCTCTCTCTGTCCCCCTCTCTCTGTCCCCCTTTCTCTGTCCCCCTTCTCTCTGTCCCCCTTCTCTCTGTCCCCCTCCTGTCTGTCCCCCTTCTCTCTTTATCCCCTTCTCTCTGTTCCTCTTCTCTCTGTTCCCCTCTCTTTATCCCCTTCTCTCTGTTCCTCTTCTCTCTGTTCCCCTTCTCTCTGTTCCCCTCTCTTTATCCCCTTCTCTCTGTCCCCCTTTCTTTATCCCCTTCTCTCTGTTCCTCTTCTCTCTGTCCCCCTCTCTTTATCCCCTTTTCTCTGTCCCCCTCTCTTTATCCCCTTCTCTCTGTTCCCCTTCTCTCTTTATCCCCTTCTCTCTGTCCCCCTCTCTTTATCCCCTTCTCTCTGTTCCCCTCTCTTTATCCCCTTCTCTCTGTTCCCCTTCTCTCTGTTCCCCTTCTCTCTGTTCCCCTTCTCTCTGTTCCCCTTCTCTCTTTATCCCCTTCTCTCTGTTCCCCTTCTCTCTGTCCCCCTCTCTTTATCCCCTTCTCTCTGTCCCCCTCTCTTTATCCCCTTCTCTCTGTTCCCCCTCTCTCTGTCCCAACTTGCTCTGTCACCCGTCTCTCTGTCCCCATTCTCTCTGTCCCCACCGTCCCCGCTCTCTCTGTCCACCCCTCTCTGTTCCCCTTTCTGTCCCCCTCCGTCTGTCCCCACTCTCTGTTCCCCTCCCTCTGAACCACTCTCTCTGTCCCCCTCACTCTGACCCCCGTCCCCTTTCACTCTGACCCCCCTCTGTCCCCCTCCTTTTATTTCCCTCTCTCTGTCCCTTCACTTTCTGTTCCATTCTCTCTTTCCCCCTTCTCTCTGTCCCGCCCCCCTGTCCCGACTCTCTGTCCCTTCTCTTTCTGTTCCTCTCTCTCTGTCCCCCTCTCTTTATCCCCCTCTCCCTGTCCCCACTCTCTCTTTCCCCGCTCTCTATTCCCCTCTCTCTCTCCTCTCTTTGTCCCCCTCTCTGTCCGCAAACTCTCTGTCTCCCCTCTCTCTGTCCCCTTCTCTCTGTTCCCCTCTCTATGTCCATCGTATCTTTGTCCCCCCTCTCTCTGTCAACTTCACACTGTCCCCCACCTCTCTGTCCATAATCTCTCTGTTCCCCTGTCTTTGTCCCCCCTCTCTCTATCACCCTCACTCTGTCCCGCACTCTCTCTGTCCCCTCCCCGTCCCCATGTCTCTCTGTCCCCCTAATTCTGTCGTCCTCTCTCTGTCACTCCCCTGTCTGCCCACCCTCCCTCGGTCCCAACCTCCCTCGGTCCACCCTCTCTGTTCCCCTCTCTCTCTCCGACTCTCTCTGCTCCCCACTCTCTGTCCCATCCCTCTGTGTCCCCCCATCCCTCTGTGTCCCCCCATCCCTCTGTGTCCCCCCATCCCTCTGTGTCCATCTCCTAGTCCTCTTCTCTCTGTCCCCCTCTCTCTATCCCCTTTTCTCTGTCCACCTCTCTCTCTACCCATCTCTTAGTCCTCTTCTCTATGTTATACTCTTGCTACCCACAACTCTGTCCCCCCTCTCCCTGGCCCCCCCTCTCCCTGGCCCCCCCTCTCCCTGGCCCCCCCACTCCCTGGCCCCCTCTCTCCCTGGCCCCCTCTCTCCCTGGCCCCCTCTCTCCCTGGCCCCCCCTCTCCCTGGTCCCCCTCTCCCTGCACCCCCCTCGCCCTGCTCCCCCTCTCGCGCTCTCCCCCGCGCTCTCCCCCCTCGTGCTCTCCCCCTCGTGCTCTCCCCCCTTCGTGCTCTCCCCTCCTCGCTCTGTCTCCCCCTCGCTCTATCTCCCCTCCCCACCGTCCCTCACCTCTCTTGCACTCTCCATCCCCCTCGTCCTCCCCTCCCTCTCCCCCTCTCTTGCCCTCCCCTCTCTTGCCCTACCCCTCAATCGTGCTCCCCCCTCTCCCATCCCCTCTCTCACCCTCTGTCTTCCTCTCGCCCTCCCCTCCCTCCCTCATCTCTCTCGCCCTCCCCTCCCTCCCCTCTCTCGCCCTCCCCTCCCTCCCTCCCCTCTCTCGCCCTCCCCTCCCTCCCTCCCCTCTCTCGCCCTCCACTCTAGCCTCCTCCGTTCTCTCCCCTCTCTCGCCCTCCCCTCTCTCACTCCCCTCTCTCGCCCTCCCCTCCCTCTCTCCCTTGTCTCGCCCTCCCCTCTCTCGCACTCTCCTATCTCGCCCTCAATTTCCTACCCTCTCTCGTCATCCTCTCTCTCACCTTCACCCTTCTGTCGCCCTCCCCTCCCTCTCTACCCTCTCTCGGCCCCTCCCTCCCTCTTGCCCTCCCCTCTTACACTCTCCCCGCTGTCTTGCCCTCCCCACTCTCACCCTCTCCTTCCCTCTCAACCTCACTTCCTTCACTCCCCTCTTTCGCCCTCCCCTTTATCGCCTTACCCCTCTCACACTCCCCTCTCTCACCCTCACCCCTCTCTCGCCCTCCCCTCCCTCGCTTCCCTCTCACACCCTCACCCTCCTTCACGCCCTCCCCTCCCTCTTCCCCTCTCTCGCCCTCTCCTCTCTCGCCCTCTCCCTTCTGCCCACCTCTCTCTCCCTCCTTCTCTCGTCCTCTCACCTCTCTCGTCAACCCCTCCCTCTCCTCTCTCCCCCTCTCCTCTCTCGCCCTCTCCCTCCCTCTCGCCGTCACCTCCCTCTCCCCTCACTCGCACTCATCTCTCTCCCCCTCCCCCTCTCTCGACCTCCCCACTTTCTCACCCTCCCACCATCTCGCCCTCCCCTCCCATCCCTCTCCTCACTCGATCACCCCTCTCTCGCCATCTCCCCTCTCTCGCCCTCCCCTCTCTCGCCCTCCTCCTCTCTCGCACTCCAGTCTCTCGCCCACCCCCCTCTCTCCCCTCCCCGCTCTCACTCTCCCTACCTCTCGTGCTCTCCCTCTCCCTTTTCCTCCCCCTCTCTCGTGCTCCCTCTCTCTCTCCCATCCCCTCTTTCGGCCTCTCCCTCACTCTTGACATTCCCTCCCCTCCCTCCGTCCCATCTCTCGTCCTCCCCTATCTCACCCTATCTCTCCCTTGCCCCCTCTCTCCCCCCCTGGTCCTTCACTTTCCCTCCACCATCTCTCACTCTTGACCCTCCTCAATCAGTGTCTCTCTCTCTCCCCACCTTCCTCCGTTTCTCTCTGACTGAATCCCTCTCCCTCCTGTCCCTCCCTCCCTCTCTCTCTCTCTGACATACTCTGTCTCCCTGGTCCTTCCCTCTCCCTCTGACCCAGAGACTGGGGATGTTTGAGGGTGAAGCTGCGTGTCGGGGTGGGTAAAATGGGGTAGAGATGGAATTGTGGGAGGGAGACTGCGACGGCATGAGAGAGAGAGAGAGAGGGGGAGAGGGAAATTGGAGGCAGGTGGAGAAACCGGGGTTGGCGGGTGTGTGTGAGGGAGAGAGAGGGGGGGATGAGGGAAAGGTTTGGAAAAGAGAGTGTGTGCTGAAAGAGAGAGAGAGAGAGAGAGAGAGAGAGAATTGAGGAGAAAGAGTAGGGGAGAGATAATGGGGAGGCCAGGCCCAGTGGGGGGAACAGAGGGAGTTAACCCCAGCTCCTGAGCCCAGGGCGCGGTGCCCTCCCCTTCCCTGAGGACCAGGACTCGGGGCTGAGTCTGTCTCTCTCCAGCTCAGCTTCTCTAACACAAAGACACACAACAACATCGGTCCCTCTGCTGCTCGGCACGCTTTCATCAGCATTTTTATTGGTTACAAATGGAAGTGATGGACACAGTCAGTGGGATGGTGCCTTTTCTCACTGGCCCCTGAGTTGTGAGAAACATTGAAATGTTTCCCTGTAACCCCCCTGTGGGATAAGGAGGGACAAACCAGCGCTCCCCTCAGTCTGTTACCATAACGACAGGCTGCTCCATCGCTGAAACACTGAACAGAAATGAGAAAATCCCGGATGGTGTGATTAATGAGGGAATTTGATGGATGGATGGATTTGGGGGAAGGGATATTTCAGCACATTCTTCAGCTGCTGCCTGAACTTAGTCTGGGTCACGGCATAAACCGCGGTGTTTGTGCAGCAACTGAGGAGCTGCAGCATGAAGCCCAATTCCCGCACAAAGTAATCGAGATACACAGACTTATACCCAATCCACCACATCCGGTACCATATAGAAAACAGCATGAACGTTGACCATAACAGGATGAAATTGGCCGAGATCACAAACAGTAAAATGATGGATTTTTTTCGGTTTCTCATTTCAGTGTCAGACTGAGCGTCCCCATTGGTGTGAGCGCGGAGTCTCCTGCGGGCTCTGCTGGTCACTAAAATGTGTCTGACGGTGAGAAAATTGAGCAGCAGAATCAGGAGAAATGGGACACCCGGGGTTAGAATGTAGTGGAGGAACTCGATTGTGACCCAGACACTGGAGGATTGAACAGCGACTGTTATACCACAAAACCAGGGGAGGTTCACCAGCCAATACCGAGCCGTGAACATAAAATACCAGGAAATGTTCTTTAAACAGCTCAGCACAGTCACTGCTCCCAGAACCACAACCGCCGTTTTCTCACTGCAATATTTACTTTTCAGCTTCTGGCAACAAATGGCCACAAACCGATCAAAGGTGAAAGTGACGGTGAACCAGACAGAGCAGTCAGTGGCTGCATAAAGCAGGACGGCGTGGATATTACACACGGGGACAGAGTACCTCAGGAAATAAAACTGTTCCCGATAAACAATGGGAATGTGTCTCAGGATCAGGTCGAGGATAATGACCAGGAGATCCGCCGCTGCCATGGCCCCCAGGTAACGTCTGACACATGGAGACAATCCACAATCTTTATAAAGCAGGACGTAGATGGTCACTACGTTAACTGTGAGGAAGGAAAACAAACCCATTATCCATCAGCCTGGAGGCAAAGGGACCCGTTTGATCGGGGACCCAGTGAGATTTTCAAATATGTCCCTGTATTCAGGGATTTATTAAAATAATTGGAGCTGGTATAACAAATGGGAAGGTCGGAATTACTGACAAAAATATGACATAAACCACAAGAGACCCTCCCTTCCCAAACACACTGAGACACATCCATAAGGACAGATGGTTTCTAGAACATTCCCACAGTTTCGATCACTCGAGAGCAGACACAGGTCACTACTTCCCAGTTCCTAATACGGAGGGTGGAAATGTTGCTGTCCTGAAGGATTCTTTCCCAGTTTCCTGAAGACAAACGGAGTTTGGGAATTTCTGTATTTTGGTCTAAATTGTGGTCGATCCTGAGTCGTGGAGAAGTGTAAACGCAGGGAAAACGTGTTCACCCCTTTAACTGCCTGAGGGGCCTTCGGAACAGTGTCTCCTTCTCCCTGGAACGGGATCTCTTCCCTCGGGATCTTATCGTTTGTTCAATTCACTGACGTCCGGCCGTTCACAAACAAACGACGTCAGGGACAGAACGTTCCGGGGAATGTCAGTTATAGAATGTCAGGGACAGAACGTTCCGGGGAATGTCAGTTATAGAATGTCGAGGACAGAACGTTCCGGGGAATGTCAGTTATAGAATGTCAGGGACAGAACGTTCCGGGGAATGTCAGTTATAGAAAGTCAGGGACAGAACGTTCCGGGGAATGTCAGTTATAGAAAGTCAGGGACAGAACGTTCCGGGGAATGTCAGTTATAGAATGTCGGGGGCAGATTGTTCCGTGGAGCTCCGTGACCTGTCCATCACCTTTCCCTCCCCCATCCACCCCACCACCATGATATTCTTGCACAGGCTACGTATCTTTCCAGTACCGGGAGCTGCACTGACCACATCATTGCATTATCTATAAACCTCAACCGGTCTGACCAGCACAGAGACCTGTGCAGTGATCACCCGTGAATTCATCTGTAATCCAGGAGCAGTTACCCTCCCAGCATGTAGGACTGTGTACCCCACCCCAGTGCATTTCTCAGTTACACTGTGTTAGATCCCTGCCCAGTGTGGGGAAACTAGCAGCCCATGTTGGAAGTGACAGGATGTACAGCTCCCACCCATTCACAGCTCTATACCCCATTGTGCCATGTCAAGGGGATGCTGTGGGCGTGACCATCACAGCCAGAGCGAGATGGCGGGGGAATCAGTTTAAATATCACCACATGGGAGGGTTTTGGGGTATAGACAGAGAGGGGGAGACTGACAGACAGTGTCATGGAAGGATGTGTTCACAGGGTTCAGAATGCTGAAATATAGACACTTCGCTCACATAATGTATTATGAGCCAGGCTTCACAGGAAAGATGGGAAAAAGGGAGATTGGTGTGTGGTCAGATAAGCATTTGTTCTGCATCTTTGTAACTGGAATTAGTTTCAACAGAATCTATGACTCATTGGGCAGATTCCAACAATAATTTATCTTTGTTTGATTTTCCGTGAGTGTGACAGAGGGATTATCTGCTGAGGCTGAGCTAGTTTCCTGGTGCTATCGTATCGAACTCACCTCATCAACTATCCACCACAGATAAGGGTCACTGTATTCTCTCTTCTCCCTCACACTCACTGTATATCTGTTCTCGCACTGACCACCGGACAAGGCTCTTGCTCCACCACTCTCATTGCCGCATACAGCATCTTCTCTCTCTCTCCCCTCTCTCTCTCCCCCTCTGCCCCCTTCTACCTCTTGCTCCCTCCTTCTCCTTCCACCCCCTATATTAATAACACCGCACTGATACAACACTGTGTTGTATCATGTTCTGTCTCTGTCTCTGTCTCTCTCTCTCTCTCTCTCTCTCTCTCTCTCTCTCTCTCTCTCTCTCTCTCTCTCCCTCCCTCCTTCACCCCATCCGGACACCTCACCATGTTTTCTCTCTCTCTCTCTCTCTCTCTCCGTCACCCCGTCCACTTTACCCCCATATTAATAACACTGCATGGACACAACACTCTGGACCGCCTCTCCTCGGGCACCTCACCATGAAGCTGTCCCCCACCTACACCATCACTAATATCAAGGCCACCCACACCCACCCTTTCTCCCTTCCTTTCTCCCATTCCAGGGGAGACAGCCTGGAATAGGACAGAAAGGGCCAAGCCGGGTGGTGGAATATCCATTCCCTCACCTCCTCCACCCCACCATGTGGGGAGGACCCTGGTACGAGCCGGAGAGGACCGGGACGACTCGTGTGAAGTTTCTGAAAAATCCACGTCCCACCGACCGAGTAAGGAGCAATGTTCAGTGAAGGGCAATTCTCACTTTAAACCCACTGGCAGTTCTGTTTCCCCCCGGCGCAACTTAGAAGCTGTGGCCCTGATGCCATCTCCCTTCTGTGCCGAGCTGGTACAAATGGAATCCCCACGGTCTCGGGGGGGCAGGAGTGTGGGCTCACAGCACATCGTCACCACACCTCCCAGGAAGGGAGCACGGAGACTCCCTCCTACACCTCAGATGCTGAAAGTAATCTGTGATATTAGCTGCTCTCCTAACTTGTCCTGATATCTTCAACAATCTGTGCTAATATACAGGCAGTGCCCTCTCCTCCTGCAGCCCCTTTATAACGGTACGGCCTGTTTTAAACTGTCTTTCTTTATCTTTCATACCAAAGTGTATCACCTCACACTGCTCTGCATTGATCCCCGTCAACCAGCGTGTCACTGTCCTGTTAGAGTTCCACACTGTCCTCCATAGACTTTACAATTCTTGCAGGTTTGGTATCATTTACAAACATTAAGATTGTCATTGTGTCACAGTGCCCATGAAACAACTGAAATCCTGCCCCACACACACACACGAGTGTGAGCAAGTGAAATACTGATATATTCCCATGGACGAGTCGACATGCTGTCAATAGAGCAACAAAAATCCTGACACACGCGAGGCAGAGTAGATGAAATATTGACAAACCACAGAGCAAGAGAAATCCGGATAGGTTCCACTTATCTATATTCATCAGGGAATAATGGGATGAAGTTGGAAGTGTGTTCTGTACCTTTAAGAGAGTGTGAATGCTTCTCAGTACTGATTGCTTACAAGTATCTGAGATATGAGAAGATGGCAGACCCAGAAACAGTATATTGCTATAGAGCTGGAGACGGGTTATAAGCAGTTAAGAGAAAGGGGCTCTCAGAGTTGTGAATAGTTGATGTAAAATGATCACTTTCAGAGTTAAAAAATAAATTGATGTTTTTATTTTATCAGTGGAATTTGGGAGTTCTGTTACTCATATTTTAACACTTTAAGAGGTGAATTGAGCATTTATTTATGTTTAGTTTAAATTACCAGATGGGATCTATGCCGTGTCCTAACAATTGCTGTGTGTGTATCTGTGTGTCTCTGTGTGGGGCAGGTCTGGCAGTCTCCGTGGTGCTGAAAGTGATGCAATGCCTCCCTCTGCTGGCCTCCCCACGCCACTGCACAGGCATTGGCAGAGGGTGAAAACCAACAGGGATTCATTCAGAGATGGGGAGGGAGAGGGCAGCTGCTCACAGCACCATCCAAACTGATGTCTTATCCATGTACTGATCTAAATGTCCTTTAAACGGTGTAACTGTCCCTGCTTTCACCACTTCCTCCGGATGTTCTTTCCACACACAAGCCAGATTCCGTCTAAAATAATTACCTCTCATGACTTTTGTAAATCTTTCTCCTCTGACCTTAAAATATCTCTCAGGCTTGAACCCTCGACTCTAGGGAAAAGACATTGGCCCTTCAGCTTTTCTGTACCCTTCAGATTTTGTAAACCTTCGTAACGTCAAACCCTCAATCTCATACTCTCCAGTGAAAAAAGTTCCCATCCTATCCAGCCTCTCCTTATAGCTCGCTCGCTCCTTTCCCAACAGCATCCAGGTTAATCTCTTCTGAACCCTCTCCAGCTTAATAATATCAAGGTCAGTTATATCAAAGTGAATAGTCAATGTATTTTCTAAGGGTAGTGGAGACCAAAACTAGAGGAGATAGGTTTAAAGTGAGTTGGGAAAAAACAACTACACCTGACCTCAGCAGCAACGTTTTTGTGCAAAGGATGGTGTGCCTATGGAATGAGCGGACAGGATGGCCAGACTGGACACAGTATTCCAGAAGAGCCCTCACCAATGTCCTGCACACCCTCAACATGACGTTCAAATTTTGATATTGAAAGGTTGGACCAATGAAGACAAGTGTGCACACTATCTATATGAGATGCAAATTTTAAAGAATTTGATCTGATGGCCGAGGTCTCTGTTCTACAACACTGCCAAAGGGCCTGCTTTTAATTGTTTAGGTCCTACTCTTGTTTGGTTTACCATACCCAGTACCTCGCATTAATCCAAATCGAACTCCATCTGCCACCCCTCAGCCCAGCGTGTGATATAATTGCCTCCTCACTCTCCCTGTTTAATTTTAAAATGCCCACCCCTCTCCAGGACGCCTGCACACTCCGGCCTTGATTTTCACAAAGGCTCTGACCTTGGGTTGCCTTGTGTGGTTAGAGGGATGAGGGACAGATTGCAGACACAGTCAGTGGGGAGGAGAGGCAGGACAGTAATCAGCGGCCTGGTATCATTTCATGGTTTTAGGAAGAGGTCAGCCACGCACGTTATTAGTGTTTTGGGGCCAGAAATAATGGTCTTTCATTGTCTTTCTTTATTCAGTAATAAATATCTATTTGTGACTGGTCATTGTGCAGAGTATGTCTGCAGGATTTATTTCCCTAATATTGCAGCCTGCAGATAATTGCAGTTAACGATGTTTATGGTTTATCTTGATGGCCCAGTACGTGAACAATCCGATAATTGAGACAAATACCTTTGCATTTGTTTAACAATGAAAAACATTTTGTGTAGTTCAGTAATGTTAACCACATTATAAGAAACCCTATTCCGAGCTGAAAGCTGGCATGTAAAATGTGACCCAATGGCTGGGACTGGTTTAGACCTTGTGGCATGGGTAGTACCCGTGCCTCTGAGCCAGAAACCTGGATTTTATTCCAAATCCTAAACTTCTGTGGTAGTGTCCCTAGCTCTGGACCAAACGGTCTGGATTCAAGTCCTGCCTGTTGTGGAGGTGTGCCACAGTGTGTCAGAACAGGCTGATGAACAGACACACAGGAGAGTCATGTTGCAGCATTAGGGACTACTGCTGATTGGTGATCATGTCTCTATCTCAGGGCACACAGTTTCAGGTACAAATCTCACAGAGATGTTTCCTAACACGTCTAGACAGACTGATGAAAATGGTGTTAGAATTGTGTCTTGAGGGAGAAGGAAGATCTGTCAGTTTTGAATTTCAGAATTTAGGCCCAGGGAAGACTGAGAGCACAGCCATTCGTGTTGGTTGGGTCACATTTCGCAGCAGTTAGCGGTTTATAAAATCATGAACGCCGTGAACAGGGTGAATAGTCAAGGTTTCTTCCTAGGGTAGGGGCGTCCAAACGTAGAGGCCATTGGTTGAGTGTGAGAGGGGGAAGATTTGGAGGAGGCCTAAGCGGCACTATTTCACACAGAGGAATGAGCCACGAGAGGAAGTGGTGGAGGCTGGTCCAATTACAACATTTGAAAGGCACCTGGATGCTGACAGACATGCTGAGATCTTGCAGAAATTTCTGCATTTTTTAAGAAATAAGATGCCTTCATTTTAACACGTACTGTGAATGCATAAACATTGAAACATTTTTAAATGACGCAGGCACATATAAACACATTTCAAATTGATTATTTTCTGCTAAGAAAAAGCAGCAACAATGCACCTCCATGGAGCAGGGAATGTGATATAGATATAGTTTGGACAATTTTCAATGAAACCTCACATGGTCCAGTTTGGGCGAAGATGATATTATTGTGTGACTCAACTCAGAGAGGAAGAAAATGCAATCTGCCCGAGAAGGAATGGCCTATACTGCACTCTCTCTCCCTCATTGTTTCTCATCACAGCAATGTGTGCAAACTCAAAAAAAAAAGTGTGCCTGAATAGTCTAAATTGTCACCGTCTCTTTTCCAGGATAAGGAGCCCAAAACAAGAGGGCATTGGTAGAAGGCGAGAGGGGAATAATTTAGAACAAAAGTTAGGGGCAAATATTTCACGCAGAGTGTGATGTGTGTACAGAAACTGCTGTCAGAGGAAGTGGTGATGGCCGTACAACTGCACATTTAAAAAGTATCTGAAAGACGAGGGATATTTGCCACATGCTGGCAAATGGGACGAGATCAGTTTTTGTTATCTGGTCCGAGTGAACAGATTGGACGAATGGGTCTGCTTCCATGCTGCATGGCTCTCTGATTCTATAAGAGGGATGAGGAGAAATTCTGAAACGGCCTTTCAAGTCAGAATTCTCTTCGCTGGAATTTTAACATGCCTCTCTGTCCACATTGATCCAAGGCTGAGTTAGTTAAACACTTGACAGCGAACTGTGCCACGAATAATAGGATACTGACAGGAAAGTGGGGTTGAGACCACAACCTGATCAGCTACAATCTTAGTGCCTGGCGGAGAAGGCTCAAAGTGTCTAATGACTCACTCCTGCTCCGCAATCTGATGTCCCTGTGTTCCATTCAGCCCCTCAAACCTGCAAGACAGGAGCAATTGGAGGCCACTTACTGCTATCACTTGGTGCACAGAAACATGAAGACCATTAAGCCCCTCAGTATTGCCATACACGGTTTGAAGTGATTTGGGAAATGTAATTTGAAAACCCAAGCTGGGTATGGAAGAGTCCCCTCATCTCTCTTTACAGAGGGTCCCCTCTCTGCAAATTGTGCTTCATTTATTGGTCATGTTGTAGACCCAGATTAACTGAGAATACAGTCCTCATACCTCACCCAGAGATGGCTCAAATCGCTGACTGCAACATCAATAACCAAGAAAATAACATCCACTAAACTTTCAATAATAGAATGTGAGAACATCAGAAACAGGGGAAACAGGGGCAGGATGCTGACCACGCCCCCCCTCCCCCCAAGCCTGCCTTGCCATTCAGGAAGATCATGGCTGATCTGCTCTCAGTCTGAAATCCTCCTCAATGTCCAAATCTTCATAGCCCTTAACTTTCTGTCAGGTCAAATCCATCTACCCCTTCTTTACATACTTTGTCATCTACCTCTCCTACCATGATGGAAAGGAGAATTGCTGACATTCAATAACCTCTGTTTGAAATAAGCACCCCCTGCTCCTCTACCATGACCTGTTGCTATGAATATATGATGAGAACACAAAGTTACAGAAGAGGGGACGTTTCTTGAAGATTATTCAATGTTCACAACACTGTGTCCCCCCGTCAGCTCCTGAAGCAGTCTGTATCCATGTGCAGCAAGACCCAGGCAATATTCAGGCTTGTGCTGTGAAAGAATATGTAGCATCCATGTAACCGTACTGGGAGATGCTGCTTAATTCCACAGGGAACAGAGGAAGTCATTCAGTAACTCAAGCTCACTTCACAGGAATATGAGGAAGCCATTCAGTCCATTGAAACTACTGAGTAAGAAGATGAATAGCCCATTCAGACCCTCCTGCCTATTACACAGGAAACAAGGAGTCCAGTGTTATGGACCAGGCCAGAGCTCGTTAAAAATATTTTTAAGTTATCGTTTAAATCCAACCGTTATGTTATTCTAAAGGCAAATATAACAAAAGGTTCAGATGTAATGTGATTGGTGAAAGTACTCGATGTTAAGCAAAACTGTTTATTTGAGCACTATCATTAAAATATAATCAAAGTAAGAGGAAATTAGAATAGCAACACGATTCAAAAATTTAACAGAACAGTAGATACAATCCTATTACTAACTAACTGTACCAATATAGTCATATTCATAAACAGAACCACTTGGCAAAAAAAAACAAATTCTCACATACAGTTTTCCAGGAGGAGGAAAAACGCAGCATCAAGTAAAAAAGGTCAGAGAGAGTAGCAGCCAGGAGATAGTCACTGAAGCGTATAACTCTGTGGAGACCCCAATAGTTTCTGATGTTACTGAGAAACCAAAACCCAGAGAACCTAATCTGTGAGAGCAGGCCACACCCATTCAGGCTGCATTAAAATAAACCCAAGGCCTCCCTCGCTGTTTACTCAGTGGTCTTAACTAACCATCTTGGTAACGATCGTTCAATCTGTCTCTTAACAGAAACCAGGAAAAAATAACATCTGAAAGCTACAGCATCATCACACTCATCAGCACATCGAGCTGTTAATCAGGAGCCAGGGGTAACCAGTCAGGCCCTTGTCCAATCGGACGAGGAAGACGCCATTCAGCCCCTTGAGTCCATTATACAGGAACAAGAGGAGGCCATTCAGCTCCTTGATTCACTTACGCAGGATCAACAAACGGACATTCGGCTCCTTGAGTCACTAATATATGAACAGGAGGAGTCCATTCTGCCCCATGAGTCGCACAGAGACAGCAGGAGACCATTCAGCAGCTCAACGCTCTCACACAGGGAAGTGAAAAGGGAAGTAAAATACTTTGTGTGAAATCTCAAGAAGGCACCTTCATCTCTGAGAAGACAGCATGGTCTTCTCTATGTAGGGGCAGAAGCTGGTGGGAATGGCTACCGGTTTCAGATGGAAGGTATGGTGGCTGCTGTTGGGGATTGTAGCCACATGACGTTCAGTGCAGGCTCACACACTGACTGATAATTAATGTGGGGAGAGCTAATTACGGCTTAGAAACAATTAGGAAAGCCATATTAGACTGATGAATGGACTCTGTAATTTCACATAATACTGATCTTGTTCATGTTATCTTGTCTAGTGCACGTCCTGTGCAATGTAACCTCAATGCTTTACTCTGTACAAGTCTATTTCCACCCTATGATCTGTCTAGCCATGCTTACTATGATTTGCCTCCACTACTCATAAATAAAGTGTTTCCCTGTACTGATATACACACAATAATAAATCAAACCAATCAAACCTGGGTAAAGTATGGTATTTCTCACCCTGTCAAAGTCTTTCCTGGAAAAAAGTGATTGCAACCAACCCTCAAGTTTCATAGCTCTACAGATTAAACACTCAGTTTCTTCGCTCTCATTTCATGATACAAACATCTGTGTCTGTTGTAAGGAGATTATTGCCTACAAAGGAGATCACACCTATAGTGATTGCCGCAAATACTCTCTTGGCAAGGATTCATGACTCCAGGAACATGGCTTCACAGAGATTTTTGAATCAGTAGGCATAGAGAGCAGTAGACGTATTCTGTATAGATTTCCGTAAGACCTTTGATTAGGTTCCACATGATAGGCTGCTCTGGAAGATTCGATGCCATAGAATGCAGGAGAGCAGGCAAATTGGATACACAATTGCCTTGGTGTTAGGAAGGAGAGATTAATAGTGGAAGAATGCTTGTAGGACTGGAGACCTGTAACGTATTTTTTTATTCACTTTCTGGCTGAGGGCATTGCTGGATAGGCAGCATGTATTACCCCTCATATTTGCCAACAGGGCAGATAAGAGTCAAACACATTGTTGTGGGCCTGGAGTCACGTGCAGACCAGACCAGATAAGGGTGGAATTTTCCTTCCCTGAAGGATTTTAGTGAAATGGTGAAAATATCAGGGGTTAATGCTGGGACAATACTGTTTGTTATTTCTTATCAATGATAGGAATGAGATTGTAACAAGCATGATGATTAAATTTGCAGATGAGACTAAAATATTCAGTATCGGGGACAGCGAGGAAGTTTATCATAAAATGCAGCAAGACCCTGATCAACTGGGGAAGTGGGCCCAGAACTGGCAAATGGAGTTTAACATAGATAGGTGTGAGGTCTTGTATTTTGGAAAGGCAAATCATGATAGGTGTTTCATGAGGAACGGTAGGGTCTTAATTGTAGTGGGTAGTGGACAGAGTGACTTTGAAGTTCAGGTTCACGGTTCTCTGAAAATGCAGTCACAAGTAGACAGAAGGCTTTTGGCACACTGGCCTTCATCAGTCAGGGCACTGAGTATAGAAGTTGGGAAGTTATGTTCCAGATATACAAGGCTTTGGCGAGGCCACACTTGAAATATTGTGTTCAGTTTTTTTGTCACTTCGTTATAGGAAGGATGTTGTTAAACTAGAAAGAATGTACATGAAATTTACAAGGATGTTGTCACAACCCAATGGTCTGAGTTAACCGGTGAATTTGGACATTCTGGGTCTTCTTCTTTAGAGCAGAGGAGACTGTGTGGGGAACTTATTGAAGTATATAAAATCATGATGGGCATGGATATGGTGAATGTTCTCAGTCTTTTTCCAAGGTTTAGAGAATCAAGGACGAGAGAACATTAGTTTAAGGTTAGATGGAAGGAGAAAAGGAAACCTGAGGGGCAAAGTTTTTAAACAGGGGCTGGTACGCAGATGTAAACAGCTGCTAGCGGATGCTTTTGAGGGGGGTACATTAACAACATTTAAAAGGAATTCGGACAAATATATGGATAGGAAAGGGCTCGAAGGATATGGACCAAGTGCAAGGACGTGTGGATCGACATTTACGACGTGGATGTCGAACCACTCTGTTAATTAAAGCAAACACCCAGAAAAGCTCACCTCGCCGCATTATTTGTTAAAATATAATTGACAAAACTCCAACATGCCAATATTTAAAGGAAGATAACAATTTAATTACTTAACTTTAATAGTCATCATTAACAACAACTATTCACAAATGCAAGAATCCCTTTTCTTAACTGATGTCTATCTGACTCCAACTCGAAAAAAAACGCTGTTCCTATAACCCACGTCTGAAACATTACATTCAATTAATCTCAAGCCACTGAGTCTCTGCTTCCTCCGCTGTCTTCACTCTTCCAACTGCTGATATCCATGAGTCATCTTCCGTTGTTTTTAACTGCAACAATGAAAAGGTATCCTAGAGAGTGTTTTAGGTGGCTAGTTACCTCTCCAGCTCTACAGCAGTTGCTGTGCTGTTCAATGGCAGTTACTCTCCATCTAGATTTCAAAGTGCCAGGTGCATATACTCCTCACGACGCATTAAATCCTCGTAATTTGATTATTTTCACGTGTCGGAACAATGATATTCAAATACCATTGTCTTCTGGTGTCCTGGGTATTATTTAAACTAATTCTTATCAAAACAGCAACCAAAACTCAGGTATCAATTTACCAGACAATTGTTACATTTGGAAAAGCCTGACCATTAGCTGACAGTTCTGGCTGTACATTATATTCAGCAAAATCAGTTCTGTCTGAAAGCGACCAGACATGCTTTCAGCTGCATAACACCATCCCCCCCACCTCCGTCCTTTCAGGAAAAAGAAATGAAAGATCCGAATGAAAAGGTGGCTTCATTTCTTTTCCTGTAATTCTGAATCCCAAAGCTACGAAATTCAAAAGTAATTAATCTGACATAAACCTTTCATATTAATTCTGCACACATATGTAACATTGCAATATTCAAATGTAATCTGCACTTGTCCTTTAAATCTGCGATAACATATCTGCTATCACAATTGTACATGGATCTTTTGGCAGTTAAAAGTCGATAACATCAGACTCCAATGAAATATTTACATATTTTAGTCATTAAATCTTTTAAAAAATGCAAAAGGATTGTAGTTTTATACATTCATCTCCGACAACCCGTTTGTCACATAAACAATCATGTGTTGTCAGGCCAGTCCCAAACTCAATAATCTTTCAATAGTGGAGCACTTTCTTTCTGGTGAATGTTCGGATTCTTTTTGACAGGTAGCCAACTGGCCATTCCATTCCATTATCATGTTCCTGCATCAATATCTCCGAGTAAAAAGTGAGTTCTGCAGATGCTGGAGATCAGAGCTGAAATTGTGTTGCCGGTTAAAGCACAGCAGGTCAGGCAGCATCCTAGGAACAGGAAATTCGACGTTTCGGGCCAGAGCCCTTCATTAGGAATGAGGAGAGTGTGCCAGGCAGGCTAAGATAAAAGGTAGGGAGGAGGGACTTGGGGGAGGGGCGATGGAGATGTGATAGGTGGAAGGAGGTCAAGGTGAGGGTGATAGGCTGGAGTGGGGTGGGGGCAGAGAGGTCAGGAAGGAGATTGCAGGTTAGGAGGGCGTTGCTGAGTTGAGGGAACCGACTGAGACAAGCTGGGGGAGGGAAATGAGGAAACTGGAGAAATCTGAGTTCATTCCTTGTAGTTGGAGGGTTCCCAGGCGAAAGATGAGGCACTTTTCCTCCAGCCGTCGTGTTGTTATGTTCTGCCGATGGAGGAGTCCAAGGACCTGCATGTCCTCGGTGGAGTGGGAGGGAGAGTTAAAGTGTTGAGCCACGGGGTGGTTGGGTTGGTTGGTCCGGGCGTCGCAGAGGTGTTCCCTGAAGCATTCCGCAAGTAGGCGGCCCATCTCCCCAATATAGAGGAGGCCACATCGGGTGGCCTAGATGATGTGTGTGGAGGTGCAGGTGAATTTGTGGCGGATATGGAAGGATCCCTTGGGGCCTTGGAGAGAAGTAAGGGAGGAGGTGTGGGCGCAAGTTTTACATTTCCTGCGGTTGCAGGGGAAGGTGCAGGAGTGGAGGTTGGGTTAGTGGGGGGTGTGGACCTGACGAGGGACTCACGAAGGGAGTGGTCTTTGTGGAACGCTGATAGGGGAGGGGAGGGAAATATATCCCTGGTGGTGGGGTACGTTTGGAAGTGGCGGAAATTACGGCGGATGATATGCTGTATTCGGAGGTTGGTGGGGTGGTAGGTAAGAACCAGTGGGGTTCTGTCTTGGTGGCGGTTGGAGGAGCGGGGCTCAAGGGCGGAGGAGCGGGAATCAATATCTCTCCAACCCCTATATCGCTAACAACAATCGCAAATTTGAAGTATTTCAAAATATTTGGTGATGCTAAAACTGGTGCGGTAGTTAATGTTGATTTTGAATTCTCAAATGCCTGCTGGAATTGTTCTATACACCAAAATTTTGCATCCTTTTTTTAGTAAATCCACCAGCAGTTCCACAACACTGCTAAAGTTTTGAACAAAGTTCCAATGGAATCCACTCAGTCCCAAAAATCGAAGCTTCTCTTTCATCGAGGATAGTTGTGGAACTATCTCAAAGCACTTTGTCTTTGTGTTCCATGAGGTCAACCTTCCATGTTCACTGTAATGTCCCAAGAACGTCACCTCTGCCTTTGCAAATTCTGTTTTCTTTTCATTTATTATCAGTTTTCCTTCTTGTAATCGTCCAATGACCTCTGCCAACTGTAACATGTAATCTTTCCACGACTTGCTAAAGATCACTGCATCTAACAGATAAACTGCACAATTTGTTAACCTGGCCACAACTCTGTTCATGAGTCTTTGGAATGTGGCTGGTGCATTAGTCATTCCAAAGAACATCACTTTGAATTGATGAAGCCCATTTAAGGTTACAAATGCAGAAACTTCTTCCACTTTCTCTGATAAAGTTGCCTGCCAAGAACCATGCGGTAAGTCCAACTTTGTGATGTGTGTTGCTTGTCAAACTTTATGCATGCAGTCTGTGAATCTTGGTATTGGATAAGAGTCTGATTTTGTTTCAGCTTTGACCTTCTGATAGTTCACACAAAATCGCTGAGCCCCATCAGATTTGGGAGCTAACAGAATCAGCGTACTCCACTCACTCTGACTCGGTTCAATGATATATTAATTGAGCATCACATCCACTTCCTTCTGGGCCTCAGTGGCTTTGTGAGGATTAAGCCTGCAGGGGTGTTGTTTATCAGAACAGCATTCCCTACTTCCACCCCATACACAAAAGTGTAAGTCCTCCCATCTTGGTTCTGCAAATGTCCTCATACTGCTGCAATGAACAATCAACTTGTTTCATTGCTCTTGCAACAGATAGCTCGCTATCCTATCACACTCCTCAAGGACTTCCTTGTTTTTTAAAGGACTTTGCATCACATCAAACCTCATGACATTTGTTTTTGATTCCTCACTCTGTGGGGCAGTAACTAACACCTGTTTCCCCAGTTCCTTATCCCAATATTAGTAAGATTACAACGTATTCACATGACATACCTGCTACCATTTTTTTATATCCAGCATCTTTACCTGACTCTACTCTTTCTCCATTTGGAAAGGGACACTAAACCTGGCTTTGAAGGGATTTCCTACCACTGCTGACATCCCCACAGGAAAAAAAAAATCAAGATTTCATAGTTTTTACCTGCTACTTGCTTCATTGTATGCTGTGCCCTCGTCAGGTGCTGGTTAGCTAACTCACATACTCTATTTAATCTCTCCCTCACCTAAGATACATAATCCAATTGTGAGATCTCTGACTTCTGTCCTGTTAATTTCTCTTTAATTAATTCCAAAATACCTCTCACTTCATGTCCGAATATTAACTCAAAGTGAGTAAACTGAGTAGATTCGTTCGGGCGTCTCTTATGGTAAACAATTTAATGGGACACCTTTATCCCAATCATTTGGCCAATTCTGTCAGTTCGCTGTTAACATGGTCTTCAGCATCTGATGCCAACTTTCCAAAGCTCGCTGCGATTCAGGATGGGACGCACTTGATTTGAAGTGCTGTATGCCTAAGCTAGCCATGATTATCTTAAATAGCCGAATGGTAAAATGACTCCCTTGGACTGACAGAATCTCTCTGGGTAGCCCTTACTGAGTTAAGAAAGCTAACAACCCCTCCAACACCCTTTTTGATTAGATTAGACTTACAGTGTGGAAACAGGCCCTTCGGCCCAACAAGTCCACACCGACCCGCCGAAGCGAAACCCACCCATACCCCTACATTTACCCCTTACCTAACACTACGGGCAATTTAGCATGGCCAATTCACCTGACCCGCACATCTGTGGACAGTGGGAGGAAACCGGAGCACCCGGAGGAAACCCACGCAGACACGGGGAGAACATGCAAACTCCACACAGTCAGTCACCTGAGTCGGGAATTGAACCCGGGTCTCAGGTGCTGTGAGGCAGCAGTGCTAACCACTGTGCCACCGGAACACTCTGTAATGGAATTGCCTCTGGTAATCTGACAGCCACATCCATTATGGTCAGCAAATATTGGTTTCCACTTTTATTTTTGAAAGGGGGCCTACACAACTAATCATAACCCACGTGAAAGTCCGTCGAACGCAAGAATTGGCATCAAAGGTCCTGGTTTTAGTCCTGCCTGAAGTTTACCTACCATTCGGCACGTATGATACATTTGGCAAAAAGTAACCACGTCCTTGTGCATTCCAGGCCAATAGAAATGCTTTTATACCTTAGCCTGAGTCTTCCCGGTGACCTCCTGCAGGTATACCTAGATAACCTCCTGCAGGTAGTTCATGTCATACAGTAACACTTCCTGTCTGTATGCGACCGCCAACACAATCTGTCTAACTTTGGTCCATTTCTCCTCTGCACTAACCTGCCGTGGTCTCCATTTTCATTTAGGATTCTATCTTTAAGCTGCTAACGCTCAACAACATATTCTGATTTCTTTTCTGAGTATGCATTAATTTATGTAAACTTCTGTTGTAATGCCATTAGCCTTTCAGGACTAAACACCTCTGCCTGACCCTCTGCCTGTTCAGGTTTTTCCTGCACTACTACATGAACAGCGGGCCAGTTAATGACATTTCCGCTCCTTTGTCTTTCTCTTTACTTTTTGCTTCTTGCTGTAACCTATGACAGTGAGATCTTGTTATAACGCAGTCTGGAAAATGCCGTGTATTTGTTTTTTAACTCCACAATTCCCTAGTCTTCCTTTCACTTCTCCATCACAAAAGGTGTCACTCCCACCTTGGATCCTGCTAAATTATTCTCAAGAATAAAACCGTATTTCTGAAACTGACGGTCTGTCACTCACTCCCACTGTTACGCCCCCAACCTTGATTTGGATCTCCAACCTGATCTTACACAGGGGAGCACTACATTTCTGTCCCCATTCCACAAATGATCACTCTCTCAGGTACCATGTCATAAAGAGTGCAAATGCTTTCATCACTTACTTTTAGAGGCTGAGAGAATGTGAGGATTAGAGGTGCTCGAGATCACCGCTGAAAGGTGTGGTGGTGGAAAAGCTCAGCAGGTCAGACAGCAGCCGAGGAGCAGGAGAATACATGTTTCAGGCATCACCCCTTCATAAGGAAACTGAGGGATGGGGGGAAAATGTTCTGAGAGATACGTAGATGGGTGGGGGTGGAGTTTGTGGAAGATAGCTTGGAAGGCGATAGGTAGATGTAGGTGGGGAGTGATGGTGATAGGTCAGAGGGCAGGGTGAAGCAGGTTGGTGGTAGGACAGGTGGGACCCTCCAAACACACGGCATCAACGTCGACTTGACCAGTTTCCAACTCCCCCCTCTCCCAACCTCATCCCATCAACTCAGCATCGCCTTCTTCAACTCTCCTGGCTGTCCACCTTCCTTCCCACATGTCAACTGCACCCTCCTCTCCGACCCATGACGATCACTCACACCTTCATTTTCCTATCGCCTTCCCACTGATCTGCCCCCCAGCCTCATCTCTCTCCCCCTATTTATATTTTACCCTCTTCTCGTCCCCTCCTCGCCACTTTCCAGATGAAGGGCTTGTGCCTGATATGTCGATGTTCAGATGCTGCCTGACCTGTTGTGCCTTTTCAGCGCCAGAATTTTTGAATATTCGAGACTGAGCAGATCGCGTATCTCCCAAAATTATACATTGTTATCCTTCTTGTCTGTTCTTCCTGAGTAAACTTTCCCCACAGAAGTGAATTCTTTATAGAGATCAGGTACTAACTCCATATCCAGCCGCTGCCTAGGCTGTGCACTCTCCTCTAGCTCCTCAACTTTTCTTGGGGTTTCCTTTACAGCTTCCACTAATGCCACTGGCTTAGACGCTTCTACCACATCTTTTCCCACAGTGCCTTTCTTCAACGACTAGCATTGTGACTTTGTGTATCTCACTTATGTCAGTGAAGACAGCTTTTCTCAATGCGATTCTTAAACCACCGGCACTGTAATTCTATATGTTACACTCCGGTATTGTGAAAACACCTGAGGCCTTACATCTCCTTTCAACTCTCTTGGGCTTCAATATTAACTTAAATAAAGTATTCCCAATGTGCACTCAATCTTTATTTTGTAGAGTAGGATCTCCCCTTCTCCAAATTTCTATCCCTCACAGGAAGAATATCTGACCAGGAGCTAAATTGCAGCTCATGCACCATCGCATATTGACCTGCCATCTCTGCCAATCTTCTCACTTCTTGAACTTCTTGCTCATTCGCATGAACTCTGATCATCTCTGGAAGTGAGTGTTTAAATTCCTCCAACAGAATGATCTGTCTCAGACCCTTATATGTCTTGTCTATTTTTAAGGCCCATGCCCATCTATCAAAGTGACTATGTTTAATTCTTTCAAACTCAACATAATTCTGACCTGGTTCCATCATTATGTTACTAAACCATGCTCTATATACTTCTGGTACCAACACAAAGGCATTTAAAAGACAGATTTATGCCCGAAACGTCGATTCTCCTGCTCATTGGATGCTGCCTGACCTGCTGCACTTTTCCAGCACACATTTTTCAGATGTAAAATAGCCTGTTTGACACCTACATATTCTTTTGGCCCCTCATCTGACAACGCTGCTCATACATTACTAGCTCTGCCTACCAGCTTTGTCTGAACTAGCATTACCCACATGATCTCAGACCACTCCATCTGTCTACCCAATATTTCAAATGAAATAATGAAGGCAGCCACATTTTTCTTAAGTTGATCAAGCCACTGAAGTGATTGATCAACACCATTGTAATTTCAGCTTTCCTTTTGTCCCTGGTTAAACCCATTTCTAACCTATTTTCTAATTCTAAATGTACGACCTTCCTCCGTCTTTCTAAACTTTCTTGACAAATTGGGAATCATTTTCAAACCCCAGAAACTCGTTAGTATGTTAAGACCGATTTCTTTAACTTTTCATTTAATCATTCATAATTAACCAAAATGAAACAAATTTTCTGACCTAAGTTTTATTTAAAGATCTAGGACAGTAATTGCCAAGTATTGGAATCCGCTGGGACCTTTTGTACCCTTAATCTGTTTACATCTGTCCAAATCCTGAATGACAAGCCCCCAAACTTTTCAGACATCGATGTCGAACACCTATGTTCATAAAAACCAAACGCCTAAAAAAGCTCACCTCACCTCGTAATCTGTTAAAACATCAGTGACACAGAACTCTCAAATTCCACCATTCAAAGAAAAATAACAATATCTTGTATGAACCCGAACAGTAAACACTAAACAACAACTATTCACAACTACAAGACCCCCTTTTCTTAACTGCTTACTATCTGACTACAACTCTGAAAATACGCTGTTCCATTAACACACTCATTAAACGTTATATTAACTTAATCTGAACACCGCACGCTCTCTGTCTTCCCCGCTGTCTTCAGTCTTCCAGCTGCTGATCTTCCTGGGTCACCTTCTTTCTGTTTTTTTTTACTGTAAGTAGGTTTTACATGAAAAAAAATTGGATAGAACTTTTTGTCCAGTTTTCCCACTAATTTTCAAAATACCAGGTTTATATACTCCCCATGACAGATTAAATTCTCATAGTTTGATTGGTTTCCAGGTGTTAATAAAGTTCAGCTTCTAGTGGTTTCTGGTATCCTGGGCATGATTAAAATTAATTAGTTACATTCGAATGTAATTTTTGGTATCGCAAGTAAAGGTCCTGGCACTCTCTCTAATGGATGTCATAGATTATGGCACATTCTTCTTTCTGGCCAGGTATATTAAATATCTACCCCGTTTATCATTGTCCTGAAATAACCTCTGTTTCACAAAGGAGATTGCCTTTATGCTGTCAGGGTAAACGTAGCATTCGAAGTAGCCTTGAGGGCTGTAACCTGCTGTAACTTGGTTACAGACGGTCTGTCACAGTATGCTGTCTGAGCTGCCTTCAGGTACGCCTCGAGCATACTCTGCTACTCTGCCTTCTGCCAATTCTGTGTCGCCGGGGAAGAAATAATCAAACCACTAACATAGGCCTTGGCAGTTTCCCAGAGCGCCGACGGATTACTGGCCGTAACCAAATTAATGTGCCAAAAAATTTTAAATTCCCCCAAAAATACTTAATAAACTTGCTATCCTTCAGGAAGAAAGGAGCCGTGCGCCAGTGCCGTGAGCCTGTCCCAGCGACCTTATCCTCCATGTACACTGCTGCATGATCAGAAATGACTATTTCGCAATTCTGCAGGACAGCACCGAATTTTAAAAGATCAACAGGACAAATAAATGCCAATCCTCCTACAGCACTTACATGGCTGAGAGAAAAAAGTTGAAGGCCCTCCCGTCAAGATGGAGACAACTCTACACACCCATCAACCCCAGCACCCTATTCAGGTCCACCAGCTGCCTGGATTGCAGGGTCATACCCGCAACTCCCCAAGACATCCTTTCCACTTCGGGGTTAATAAGTCGGTTACAGTCTCCCCATATTACTGTATGACGTGCCCCCCAGGGCCATCAACCTGGACAGTGCATCTGTTACAAATTTGAGGGATTGTGCTGGGTGCAGCACACATTCAAATTCCCATACGTACCTCGATGTATTAAAGCTTTAAGAATCATAAAGCGACCATATTCAACGTTAATTTGGTCTCACAGTTGAAATGGAAGATTCTTCTTGATGAGTTAGTAACCCCTTTGCTTTTCGAATTAAAGGATGAGAAAAAAACACATGTCTGAACACTTAGACCGAGCGGTGAGGAGAGAAGGTGGAGTGAAGCGAGGGCTGCCGGGAAGGTATGGAATTAACTTATATTTGGGCAGTGGCTAAATCCGAGATACTGCACGTTTAGTATCACCCTCCCGCTTCCCACCCGCCTCGAACCGGACGGAGAAAACTCAGTAGGGTAAGGAATTTATTTTCTCTTTATATTTCTTTTTCATATATTTAAGTGCTTTGTTTGTGTTTAGTTAGTTCATATACAGCTAAGCTTACAATGAAGGACCTCAGACCCGTGGCATGTGCCTCTTGCTTGATGTGGGGACTTAGGAACGTGTCTGATGTTCCTGACTCTTCTCCTTGCAGCTGCAGCTCTTGTTTGACCGCATGACTGCTCTTGAGCTGCGGATGGACTCACTGTGCAACATTCGCAATGCGGAGGCAGTCGTGGATAGCACACTTAGTGAACTGGTCACACCACAGTTAGAGTTGCTGAGGGAGATAGTGCATGTGTGACCAAAAGACAGAAAAAGAGTAGGAAGGCATTGCAGGTGTCCGCTGCAGTCATCTCCCTCCAAACAGGTATGTTGTTTAGGATAATGTTGGTTGAGATGGCTCACCAGGGGAGGGTGGCAGTTTCCAGGATCATTGCACAGCAGCGTTGAGATACTGGGAGATGATGGGTCTGTCACCAACTCCGGCCTGGAAAGTTCTGGATCACAGAAGCTGAATGAAACTGTAACCCTAACAGTCACTGGCAGCACCATCTTCCCCTTGGTGTGAAGCTGCAGGACATGTTGTTGGAGGTAACACCGCTCTGTGACCAGCTCCTTTTTCAATCAAGGTCCTCTCACACTCTGCCCCTGGGTTAAGTGTAGCTTGGGAAGCTGTTCCTGGAAAACCTGAGGTGGATACAGCAGATCCCTTTCCCTACACACACTCACTCCGTGGATTCAGAGCTTCCACTGTCTGCAGCCTCTCTTCCATTTGGTGTTCATGTTACACACCCAGATGCTGTTACCATAGTCCCTATGCTTCATCCAAAGTTGAGTCACCAAATCCTCCGGTCTCACTGAATGTCTGAGGCAGCTCACAGTACAAGCCCCAGCAAACCATCCCCAGCGCCTCCACTAACTTTTCAATTACAGGAGTCAGTCAGAAACCCGTCGGCTACAAATATTGTCGAACAGACCAGATCCGCACAAATTATTTTAAGAAGGCCAATTAGACCCAAACCTTCCCTTATTTTAAAGAGAGATGTGAAGTGTACTTTCCAGTAATGTGTGACTGGTCAAAGCACTCAACATTAAGCCAAATATAATCTATTCAAATGCTTTAGTTAAAATACAATCAAAGAAAAGAAAATTTTGGGATAGCTTATATGTTGGTACACTTATACAAACAATAGATTACATATCTTCTTGGTATACACTGCTTGGCACAAAGATCCATTCAAATACAGATTGTTACATGCAGTTTTTTGATCAGGGAGAAATCAACATCAACAAAGATCTCTGAGAGAAAAGCAGCTGGGGATTATGTATTGAAATTTCTAACCCTGCCGGGATCCCCAGCAGCTTCTGAATGCTGCAGCTAAAAATAAAACGAGTAAACCTGGTCTGGGAGAGCTGGCCACTGCCCTTCCATTGTTACCACCGTTTTAATAAAACCTAAAGGCCTCCTCAGTTATTTACTTCAACTGTTTTCAGACAGCAGTTCCGCACACCTGCCTTTAAAACCTCTCTTCAAAAACAAACAAGAGAAAATATACTTTTTATAGTGATAGTATCTTCACAACTCCTGTTTTTCAAGGGCGAGGATCTCTCCCGAGCGGAATCGATCACGGTCTCTGTCGCTGCAGTTCGGCCCTTGGCATCGTCTGTTCTGTTTCCAAGGCTGTGAAGTTGCTGCTCATGTTTTTGGAGCACGGCTGAGAGCGGCTCTAGCCACGGCTGAACTGTTCATCAATCATGGCTTCAACCATTTCACGTAACTTGGTGAACTCAGTGACCAAGGCCTAGTGAGTAACTGGGTCCATCGAACGAGCAGAGTGGGTTGCAGCTACAGCCTCAGGCATGCTCGATGCTTCTGACGGGTGCACCGTGTGTTGGGACTTACTCGATCCATTCCCGTGTTTTGTCATTTCCATTTGACAAACCGGGATTAGTAAAGATTCTATCGTTCTTTTAGTGCTGAAGTTTAAGTAAGCGGCTTGGATGGGGTGGGTTAGAGAACCACTTTGCCCGTGTGTTGATGCAGAGCCCAGCAAAGCAGACCTTCCGGATCGCCGCCATCTTGTATTCCTCCATAACATTTTATCGATATTATCATTTCATTTTGCATTATATTCCTGGATGTTCTGAAGCCGTGTTATTTGATACCACTGTCTACATTTCCCCCCACTCTGCACGTTGCTGCCCATTGCTCGATAATCCTTGATTCTGTTGTTATTTATGAACCTTTCGTCTGTGCCTCAAAAGAAAAATTCAATATCTCTGCCTCCATTGCTCCGTGGGAAAGAGTGTTCCAAAGACGCACAGCACTTTGAGAAAACAATTATAAACATTATGATCTGAGTGTGAGATTAGTGTTTTGTGTCTCCTTAATTGAGAAAAGATATGATTACATTGGAAGCAATTCAGAGATATTTCATTTCTCGTATTCCTGGGGTGAACGGCTGATAGTATAAAGGCTTTAAAAGGTTACTCTTGAAATGAGAGAAAAAGATCATACGAGACCTTGAGGAGAGTGGATCAGGTTTGTACCCACTGGTGTTTGTATCGCCCAAATTTATTGTCATTGTCATAGAACCTCTACAGTGTGGATGCAGGACATTCCGTCCATGAAGTCCACACTGACCAAACAGCAAACAGTATCCCACCTGGACGTGCCCCCCAATCTTATCGAGTAACCCTGCATTTCCCATAGCTTACCCACCTAACCTCCGCATCCCTGGGCACTATGGGCAATCCACTTTAAACTGCACATCTTTGGACTGTGGCAGGAAACTGGAGCACTGGAAGGAAACCCCAGTAGAATGTTCCACCTCCACATAGAGGGTCGTCCGAGGTTGGAATTGAACCCAGCTCCTTGGTATGTGAGGAAGCAGTGCCACCCACAGATCCACCATATTCATCTGTTAGTTCTGTTAGTAACTTGTGGCTGACTAAAGAAATTTGCCTGACTTGTCCTTGTTACTGAACCTAACCCAGTCTGAGACCATTTTCATCGACCATATCACCAACTTGGTTACATTTAAAGATTGTTGTGAGCAGTGGAGGAGTGGGACTAGAAAAGGAAAGAGTGACACCCTCCATCCTCAGTCACAACTGGAGTGAGAAGAAATTCACAAAGTGGGAATTCATTCACGTGGGAATCCTCTTTCCCAGAGGTTTGGGATGGCTGAATATTTGTATTATATCGAGGCTGGCTTCGGCTGATTTTCCGTAGACAGGTGAATCAGGGATAATGGTGCATGGAGAGATAAGTGCAGCTGGGACTACATTGCGATGTTTCATGGCATACTTTACTGGTGGAGTAGTGTCAAAGGGCCGAATGCCCCCCTCGTGTCCCTCAGTCTTGTGTTCTCATGTTCCCTTCGGTCCTTCGGATCTGCTATACAGCGGCAGATCGAGGCCACTCCGATGGTTAGGTGCAGTTTTGGAAATGAACTTGGAAAATCGAGGCTGGGTCAGGAAGTGACACTCACCCACAATCCCTGTTCCCAGGCTTTCCCTCTCCACAAAATCTGCTCCAGATGTGGGTCGTATTACAGAACCAGATTTTCTGTGAATATAGCCCCCATACTTCACTCAGGGTTAATTCAAACAAATCCTCTGCTCACCCGAATGTAGTATTACACAACACAACTTCTGGGATAATAACCAGTTACTTTGCAAAAGCATAACATGTGAAATTAAAAAGTAGGAACAAGAGTAGGCTATTCGGCCCCTCAAGCTTGCCTTGTCATTTAATACGAACATGGCTGATCTACTCCAGTGCTTGACTCCACTTTCTTGCTGACTCTTTGTGTCCCTCCACACCTCTCTGGGTCAGGGAATTCCCGACATTCACTACCTTCTGAGAGAAAATATCACTTTGCACCTCAGATTGAAATCGATGTTCCATATTCGGTATCTATGTCCTCGAGTTCGAGACTCCACCCGGGAATGGTAACAACTTCTCAACATCTACCACGTCAACCCCTCTCTGTGTCTTGTATTTTCCAGCACAACCACTCCACATTCATTTAAACCCAAATGAATAATCGCCTCACCATTTTAGAGATTCTCAATAACACAAACCTTTCATACCAGGAACCCGTCTTTTGAAACAACCGAGTTACTTGCTGCATCAGCATGCTGACTTTATGTTTCATACACTGGAAGAATCCAATCCCTTTGTACTGCTCCTTTTCTGAAAGTCCTCTCCATTAAATAACAGCCTGCCTTTTGGTTCTCAGTGTTATCCACAAATTCAATGTATGTTGCACTCAACTCCCTTCTTCTGTCTATCAGTATAGATTGTAAAGAACTGATGCCATCGGACTCATAGCTGTGGTACTCCAGCAAATACAACTATATCATGAAGATTCATGAATCCTGACTCTCCGATTTCTATGTGCTAACCAATCATTATCCCATGTTAATACATTATCCATCATCCTACGAGCTTCTGTCTTGTGTAAGAACTTTTATTTTGTAATACCTTGTGGAAAAACTCTGGAAAGCCTGGTGTCTACCAGATCCCCTTTATCAACTCCGCTTGTTACATTCTCAGGCCTCTCCAGAAATACTTTGTGTAATTTTACAGGTCAAAGTATAATTTACCTTTCATAAAACCACTCGGACCCTGCACGAAGCTTTTCTAAATGTAGATGCTGGCTGAGTTTTCCAAATTAAGCTCGTCCCACCGGCTTTCATTTGGCCTTTATGCGTCCAACTCTTTCCCATTCATATGTTTGTCCAAATGAGTTTTAAATGTTGTAGCTGTACTGGCATCTACCACTCTTCCTCTGACAGCTCATTCCATACCCAACCAACCTCTGTGTAAAAAAAGTTGCCCTACGTTCCTTTTAAATCTTTCCTCTTTCACCTTAAACCTATGCCTTCTATGGCTGAACTCCTCCATGTCGTTGGAAAGATCTTGGCTATTCACCCTATCCATCTATCTCATGATTTTACCACCCAACCTCCCACAATCCATCTGATACTAACTTCAAGAAAAAGCATTTAAAGAAAAGCACTGCAAATTTGAAACAATATTAAACATGACTGGTAAAGAATACCCAGCCCAAACTTCGTATGGCAATTTGTTTTTTCTCCATATTACAACACTAAGGCAGCATGAAATGCTTACTGGTGCCAATAAGACGTCTAGCACCTCGATTCCTTCGTCTAACTGGGGCGATGAGCTCGACAGTGATAATGTATCTATGACGAGATCTAAATAATGCCGCTTAGTCAACATTCTCCCTTCTGGTCTTTCTATGACATTGTCTGATTGTGTCTTCTTTATCTTGCACTCAACAGAGAGAACCCCTTTCCCCCTCCCCCCCCATTCACACCTTAATTTAAACACATTTTACGTCATCCACTCGTTCACCCGTGCTAAAAGCCCGTTTATCTTTGCCACACCCTCTTTTCCATGTCACCCATCCTCCACATCTGACAAGGGATTAAGAATCCCATTTTACAATTCTTTTCAATAGTGAAGAAGTGTCACATTTGGCTTAAAATGCTAATGCTTTTTCTCTGTCTCTGAAGATGCTGACAGACCTGCTGAGTTTCTCCAGAATGAATATGCACAGAACAAAATTTCAACTAAACAAATAATTATGTATACTGTAAATAAAATTACAAAAATTGCTGGAGAAACTGGGAGCTTTGTAAAGGGTCACTGGACCTGAAAGTTAAACTCTGCATTCACTCCAGAAGATGCTGCAACATTTTCAGTAGTTTCTTCAGCAATTCCTATGTTTGGAAAATTTCCAAAGAGGTCAATGATGCTCAAACATCCTGTCCAACATGGCGTGCCATACACTGGGACTGAACAATAATGCATGACCCTTACTCCCGCATTCAAATCCCCCTTAAATGAAGGTGAATACACCATTTATAGGGTGGCACGGTGGCACAGTGGTTAGCACTGCTGCCTCACAGCGCCAGAGACCCGGGTTCAATTCCCGCCTCGGGTGACTGTCTGTGTGGAGTTTGCACATTCTCCCCGTGTCTGTGTGGGTTTCCTCCGGGTGCCCCGGTTTCCTCCCACAGTCCAAAGATGTGCAGGTCAGGTGAATTGGCCATGCTAAATTGCCCATAGTGTTACGTAAGGTGCAAATGTAGGGGTATGGGTGAGTTGCGCTTCGGCGGGTCGGTGTGGACTTGTTGGGCCAAAGGGCCTGCTTCCACACTGTAAGTAATCTAACCTAATTTATCGGCCTACCTGCTTTCTACTCCTGCAATATTACTTTCACTGACTGGTGTACAGGGAGATACAGATCGTTTTCAATGTTACAGCTCCTCACTTGCTGGGTCTATATACTCTGGTCAGCGTGCCAATACCATTCCAAGTATTGACTTCCAGCTTCAGAATCACGGCCTTACATGAACTCGGAGGGCTGCACAGAAAGGAAACAAAAATGCAGCTAAAGTTCCTTTATAGATCAACATTTTTCAACCACGCCCTTTGCAAATGATAGGCTTCCATGACATTGTTCCCATCAAAATGCACAACATCTCATCTCTCCCATTGCTCTCCATCTACCACGTATTTGCCCAATCTCTCCTCTTGTCTCAATCACCTTGGAGTCTTCTTTTCATCCTCCTTATCCACTCGCAAGCTGACATCGTTTAGTACTGTCAGCAGACTTGGGAATATTGCATTTGAGCCCCTCAACCAAAGATATAATGTGTATTGAGAATATCTGGATGTCAAATCTCGATTCTTGTTATATTCTCTAAGCCTTCCAGTAACAAAAAACATGGTTTTATTCTTACTCACTGTTCTCTGCCAGCTCTCCCATTCTAAAATAATGACCATATATTAGCCCCAGTCCCACAGAATTCGAATTTGCACAAAAGGCTAGGGGCTTTCTCAAAAATCTTGCTGAGATTCCAATCGTATTGCATTGATGTCTTCTCCATAATTTTTCTAAAAGCCACTTTCACAAATATAATTCCCATTCCATAAATCTCTGTTGACTTTGTCTATGGCCATTAATTTCAGTCCAATAGTTTTCTTTAAAACTGTTTAGTTGCTAATTTAGTTGCTATTCCCTTTTTCTCACCACACTAAAGTTCTCTAGCATTTCTAGGAAGTTTTCTTTGTGTTTTTTTTCTTCTGTGAAGGCATATCTGAAGTATTTATTCCATAGTTTTGCTATTTCCCTGTCCTCAGTATCTGGTATCAGACTGTAAGAAAGCTGAAACTTTTTCTATTAATTTTGCCATTGACATATTTTCGGAAGATATTACAAGTTCACCCTTATATACTTTGATATATAATCTTCAGAAACCCATCAATTCCTATATTAAGCCACTCAACGACTGACCTCCCTCATCCATACAATAACAGAAGCACAGTCTCGGTTCCATCAGAAGTACAGCACGGTCTACATTAGGCCCACTTTCCGACACAAGACCCGTTGCTGTGAATTTTATGACATTTCAAATGCACTACCAGGTGTTTTCTAATGGTTTTGAGGTTACCATGGCAACTTCCCTCTCAAGAAATGCATTCCGGACCCCAACACGCTCTGGGTGAAAAACAATCCTCAAATCCTCACTAAATCTTAAATCCTTCACTTTAAAAGTGGGGCCATTTGACTAAAAGGAACAGCTGCTGTCTATCCACCCTGTCCACGTCCCTCCTAATCTTATCCTTCTGATTCATGGACCCCTCAGCCTTCTCTGCTCCAACGTAAACAACCCGAGCATATCCAGCCTCTCTCCATAGCTGATGTACCCCATCCCAGGGAACATCCTGGTGAATCTCCTCTGCACCCGCTCCAGTACAATTACATCCTTCCTGTAATGTGATTCCCATAACGAGCTTTCGAAGCGCTGCTTTTTCACCAGGTCATTGTGCGCTTTGATGAAGTGCCTCGAAAGGTGGTGCCGCCGAGTAAACCTTTCGGACTGTAACCTGGTGTTATGCAACTTTTAGCTTTGTCCACCCCAGTCCAACACCAACACCTCCAAATCAGAATTAATAAGAGACACAGCACTGATCCCTGTGGCACACCATTAGACATGAGCCTCCAATCACACAAACAGCCTTCGTCCACCACCCTCTGTCTCCTACCACTAAAGTTGATTTGTATGCAACTTGGCAAGTCACTAATGAGTCCCTAATAACCTGTCCCCTGGTTATTCTTTTCCACTGGATACACTTGGAGAATATTTGCAGATTCTCCATAATCTTTCCTGTCAGTAGGTTTCCATGCCCCTGTGTTAGTCAGTCCCCTCGAAGTGATGAATTTCCTCCTTATTGCAGCCTTAACTGGCCAGTCCCAGATCCTGCCATTATTTGCTTTCAATGTGGAATAGGCAGCGAGGGAAGTGGTCTGTTAATTTCCAAGTTGTCATATGTTTTTTCGAATTATCTCAATTTCACTGTGACCCACGTCTCATTCTTTGAAGCTCAAGCGAACACAGGCCGAGTTTCCTCATCAGGCAATCTCACCATCTGAGGGATTAATCTGGAGAACGTCCATTGCACTTCCTCTGTGGTCAGTATATTCTTTCTGAGATTTGGTCACCAAAACTGTACACAATATTCCAGGTACAGTCCCACCAACACGCTGTGAAACTGATTCAGCATGTCTTTACCTCAATGTTCTGAATCTCTTTAATGAAGGCGAACCAAACATTAACATTCCACTTACATTTATTCCTCCAAATTCCATTCACATTCATTGCATTTACGAACTCACTGAGATCTTATAGAAACCCTTCCAAAAATCCAGTAAATATGACTCTACTGGTTCCCCATTATCTCTGCTGTAAGAAACAACTTCAACGAATTCCGAAGTTTATCAAGTATGATTTCTCTATCAGAAATGTATGCTGATTCTCTCCATTGTTGCTGTTAATTGCCAGATATCAAAAGTGTCATCCTGTGTAATAGATTCTATAAGTTTCCCTTTAGATGTCAAGTTTATTCATCTGCAGTTCTTCACACTATGTCTATTTCTCTTTGTAGCTGTTTGGATCCATTCCATTCATCGATAGTGCTTGGATCGCGTTTATCCACAATAGTTTCCGGTCTCTGCTGAATGTACAGGAAAATACAACAAAGTCATCGACAGTGCAATTAACACGACTATTGGTGATTTATTTCTGACATTTTGATAGGAAGTACATCTGTCTCGTCAGACCTTGTTCTGCTCAATCCAGCTCCATGTTCAAGTACTACCTTGTTACTGATATGAATTGACTCTATGTCTTTAGCTGCAGAAGTCCGATATGATCACTTGGTATTACTGGGGGATTTTCTGGATCTCCCTCCATGAAGACAGATGTAAAGTAACTGGTTCTTTTCATGACCATTTCCCTGTTCTCCACAATGACCTTTCCTCTCCCGATTACAAATTTCCACATTTGACCTTGCTTTTACTTTGTTTCATTTGAAATACAGATCATAGACTGATGCAGTCCTTGTCAGTTTCATGGCCTTCCTTTCCGGATCGTTAATTTCTGAGTATTCTCAGCTTTCCAGAATATCTGGAATTCTTCTAAAGTTACTTCCTATGATTAATATATTTTATAATTTGTTATGTTAACCATCACTGAGTCACTTTCTCACGCATTCGTGTTTGTACCTGAAATAAATAGACGTATTTTTCAGACTTTGCAATATTTCTAAAAACTCCTGGTCCTGACCAGATACATTCAGGAACACTGCAGGGGGACAGTTGGACAGAGAATAAATTGTGGGAGCCCTGCTTGCCTCTTTTCCATCATTGCTGGCCAACGAGTGAGGCACTGGACGACTGGAGGATAGCGTATGCTGAGCCAATATTCAAGAAAGGCTACAATGATAAACCTGGGAACTAAAGACCATTAAACCTAAAATCTAGTGGATAGGTTACTTTAGAAGATTCAGAGAGATTGGATATAGCTGCGTTTGGAAATATAGGGTGTGATTTGGAGTAATTTAGAATGGTTCTGGAAAAGCACAGCAGGTCAGGCAGCATCCGAGGAGCAGGAAAATCGATGCTTCGGCAAAAGCCCTTCATCAAATTCAGCACGGCTTTGTGCATGGGAGATCATGACTCGTAAATGTGTTGGAGTTCTTTGAAGAAGTGAACAGCAACGTTGAGGAGGTCCGGGTGGTATACGTAGTCTATATGGATTCCAGTAAGGCCTTCAGTAAGGTTCCACATGGTACGCTGCTTTGGAAGGTTAGATCACGTAGAATTGAGGGGGAGCTGGCAACTTAGGTACAAATTGCCTTGATGGTAGGAGGCAGAGAGTAATACTAGAAGAATGTTGGTCAGACTGGAGGCCTGTGACTAGTGGAATGGCTCAGGGGTTGGTGCTGGGACCACTGCATATTACGCATATCTATGATTTTGATGAGAATGTACAGACATGGTTTGTAAGTTTGAAGACGACACGAAAACAGGCGGCATCATGGAGAGTGAGGAAGGTTATCATAAATTTCAGAAATTACAGCAGTACTTTGATCAGCTGGGGAAGTCGGCTGAGAATTTGCAAATGGCTTTTAATATTGATCAGTGCAAGTTCTTGCATTTTAGAAAGTCAAATCAAGGTTTGAGTTTCATGATAAATGGTTGGGACATAAGGAGTGTAGTGGAACAGAGGGACCTTGGGATTCAGCTGGAAGTTGATTCAGAGGTAGACAGTGCAGTGAAGAAAGCTTTTGGCACAGTGGCCTTAATCAGTGTATATCACTAAGTATCAAAATTAATGAGTTACGTTGCAGTTATACAGGATGCTGCTGAGGCCATATTGGTAGCGTTACGTTCAGTTTTGTTCACTTTGCTATAGGAAGGATGTTATTAAACTGGAAAGAATGCAGAACAAATTATAAGGATGTTTCCAAGGATTCAATGGACTGGGGAGAGGTTGGACAAACCAGGACTTTTTACTTATGTGTGTGTGAGACTGAGGGAGGATCATATTGAAGTCTGTAAGATCATGGCAGGCATGGATAGAGTGAATGTGCCGAGTTTTTTTTTCCCCAGGGTTGGGCAATCACAAACTAGAGAGTATCAGTTTAAGGTCAGAGGAGAACGAATAAAAGGGAACCTGAGGAACAATCTTTTTACACACAGGGGCTGGTACGCATATGGAATGAGTTGCCAGGGGAAGTGATTGACGCGGTTACATTAACAATCTTTAAAAGGCATTTGGATAAATCCACGGATAGGAAAGGATTAGAAGGAAACTGGGCAATGGCAGGGAGATGGGGTTAGTGTGGATCGAAATTTTGGTCGGAATAGATAGTTTGGGCTGAAGGGCCTGTCTTCATGCTGTCGGACTCTACGACTCTAACAACCATTGCTTGTCTCCCATTGAATGTTGTATTGTACTTTCCCAATTCACTGGAACTATCTTGACCCTTTAGCCTCCAGGCTTCCATGATGTTAAACTAGAAAGTTCAAGCATTCTATATTGTACGCAGACGCCGTATAAAATGCACCTTATTAATGTTATTATTCCTTAAAAGTTGCTTCAGTGCAAGGTTATTAATTCGTCATTATGACCACACAATACCAAATCCAAAATAACCTTATTTCTAATTTGCTTCACAACATACTCTTCAACCTATCTCAAATACACTTAAAATTTATTGTTCACAACATGAGCAGTCACTTAGTTAATACAGTTTATATGCAACTTGAAACAATCCAATAAGATTGCAGTATCCACAATACTTGCCTATCTAATTTCTGAAGCATATGATGCTAAGATTTTCTGCTAGCTTTTGGTTTTGATATATAACATACCAATATTTGCTACTCCTTGTTATTTGTAAGCTCTACCTAAACTGATTCTGTCGAAGCTGAGGGAAAGGTCTTTGTCGTTATTAGTGACAGATTTTGACAAGACATTCCGGGAGCCTCACCTCGACGCTGAGATGACCTGAAGAAATGTCCTGCAATACAGGATAAGCAGGGATATCCTCCCCGCTCTGTCAGGATAAGAGTTACCATATACTCTCTGCTCACTCACACTCACCGTATATCTGTTATAGCACCTACCCCCGAACAAGGTTCACGCTCTATTTCCAGATAAGGCTCAGGCACTACCACTCTCACTACTGAATTCAGTAACTTTCTTCCTCACTTTCTCTGTCACCTACGCAATACCCCCCCCCCCCCCACCACACTAATAATGCTATTTGGATTCAAAGCTGTCGACTGACTCATTCCAGACACCTCACAATTCTCCCAACTACACCAGCACGAACAACAGGGTAACCCATTCCCACTCTCTCTCCCACCCTCCCTTTCTCCCATTCCAGGAGGAAGAGCCTGGAGTAGGACAGAAAGGCAAAGCCTAGAAGTGGAGTGCCCGATATCCATTCCCTCACCTCCTTCCCTTACCATGTGGGTAGGACACTGGTACAAGCTAGAGAGGACTGGGACGCCTGCTGTGGAAATTCTGAAACATCCACATCCCACTGACCGATTAAGGAGCAATGTTCAGTGAAAGACAATTCTCACTTTAAACCCACTGGCATTTCCAACGACAGTCCTTTCGCATAAAAAAAAGACACAGATACCTCACTGAACAGAGACACAGACACAAAAATAAACAGTAGTATTGGAAAACACCCCAATATACAAACACACACAATATTTACAAGGAGATAGGCATACACACAGGTAGAAACACACAGAGACATATACAGTCACATACAAATAGACACAAACACAGTTAACATAGAACATAGAACATAGAACAGTACAGCACAGAACAGGCCCTTCAGCCCACGATGTTGTGCCGACCACTGATCCTCATTTATGCACCCTCAACTTTCTGTGAACATATGCATGTCCAGTCGTCTCTTAAATGTCCCCAATTTGGCAACGCATTCCATGCTCTCACAATTCTCTGTATAAAGAACCCACCTCTGACATTGCGTCGATACTTTCTTCCAACCAGCTTAAAACTATGACCCCTCGTGTTAGTCATTTCTGCCCTGGGAAATAGTCTCTGGCTATCGACTCTATCTATGCCTCTCATTATCTCGTATACCTCAATTAGGTCCCCTCTCCTCCTCCTTCTCTCCAATGAAAAAAGTCGGAGCTCAGACAAACTCTCTTCTCAAGATAAGCCCTCCAGTCCAGGTAACATCCTGGTAAAGCTCCTATGAAACCTGTCGAAAGCATCCACATCTTTCCTATAATGGGATCAGAACTGATTAAGAAACACATAGGCTGATACACAGACAGACAGACGTAGACACAAACACACAGATAACAAGCACATAGACACACACACACACACACACACACACACACACACACACACACACAGAGGCATATACACACATACAGACGCGCACACACTAACACACACAGACACACAGAGGAACAGAAACTAGTGTCATTAAGATGCAAATCGATATGTTTCGGATTTGTAAGGGGATCAAGGATTCTAGGGAGAAGGCAGAAGAATGAGGTTGAGGTACATATAAGAAATTATTTAACGGAATTTTAGACTTGGTGGTCCGAATGGCCTCATTCTGTTCCTTGCGTTAATGTTCTTGTGGTGTTGTGCTATCAGGTATTCTCTATCTGAGACAGCAGCAGAGGCTGGGTTAGATACATATTTGATTGGAAATGATCAGCGGGAAGGTGGGGCAGGTTTGAAGTCCAAAATGCTTTCTGGTTATTCCTCATTATTGTGTCCTTATCTCTGAAAAGAAGTGGTGTATTGATGTTAGATTAACACGGTTTAAAATAACGGGTGCCACAATGACATAAGGACGTCACTTTCACTTTAGTGTTGTGCTATCTGTGGTGTCCTCATTCTCAGGGATCAGGGAAGACTCGGTTGTTGAAGATATTCAACACTGAGCTTGACTGATCTTTGCTGGACAGGAGAGACAATGTTTATTGGGAACAGACAGGCGAAGGACAATCGGATTAGTTATGAGTATTCTGAATGGTGCAGCCAAAAGTTCAACTGCTGCCCCTACCCCATGCGCTGTGCCATCAATCCACCCCTCGAGGCTGTTACAGAGATGTACTGCTGCCCCCACCGCATGTGTTGTTCCCTCAATCCACCCTTGAGGCTGCTACAGTGATGTACTGCTGCCCCTACCCCATGTTTTGTTCCCTCAATCCACCCGTCAAGCTTATCACAGAGATAGATTGCTGCCCCTTCCCCATGTGTTGTTCTCTCAATCCACCCCGAGGTTCTTACAGAGATATACTGCTGCCCCTTCTCAATGTGTTGTTCCCTAATCCAGCCCTCGAGGCTGTTACAGAGATGTACTGCTGCCCCGGCCGCATGTGTTGTTCCCTCAATCCACCCCTCGAGGCTGTTACAGAGATGTACTGCTGCCCCTTCCCTATGTGTTGTTCCGTCAATCCACCCCTCAAGGTTATCACAGAGATATACTGCTGCACCTTCCCAATGTGTTATTCCCTAATCCAGCCCTCGAAGTTGTTGCAGAGATATACTGCTGCCCCTACCCCATGTGTTTTCGCTCAATCCACATCTCGATGCTGTTACAAAGTAGGGGACCACCCCTTTCAATCAGGCTGGATCGTTATACTGAAGCGGTAGAAGAGCATTCTTCCCCTCGAAGGAGTTACACAGTAATAGACAATGAAGTAACTCAGCTCGTTGAGTACATTACACAGCCCAGAAGGAGGCCATTCAAACCACCTTAGGTGCTACGCAGGAACGGGAAAGCTGTCACTAACGGGAAATAGAGAGTTGAGATAAATGTTTATTTTCAAGTTGCAAAGCTGTAACTTGCGTATTGCTGTAGAGATGACTGTGGGATCGTCAATGACAAATAATCTGTATCAAAGAAGGGAACTGAATGGCGCCAAGCTCAATTAGCGCATCACCAAGATGATCATTCAAGATGTCGTCAAATGGAGGTACTGAGTCTGCAATGTGATAAAGACAAGGAAGGTTAGTGAGCAAACCTTCAGCAGAAAGAACATAAGGTAAGTTGTCTATTGTGGTAGGAAGGATAAAACAATGGCAAGCAATTTAAATGGCTAGAGATTGCAGAACTCTGTGATACAGGCCGTTTCCATGTTCCTGGGACATGAACATATGAAGTTAGTCTGCAGATGCAGCAAGTGATTTGGAAAGTAAGTGAAATGATGCTGTTTCTGGCCAAGGTTATCACGTTTAATGAGGAATGTTTTACTGCATCGGAAAGGGGCATTGCTGAGACCACATCGGATACACTGTGTGCAGTTTTGATCGCCTAAACTTAAAAAAAAATCTAATTCTTTCAGGAGATTTTCATAGATGTTTCCCTTCACACATTCCTGGAAGGAAGGCCTTTTGTTATGGGCTTATCAGTTTTGATCTGAGATGAGAAATCTTCTTGGACCTTACATGACTTTCTAAAAGGTGTTTCAGCTGGTTGCATGTTTCCTCTTGATAAGGAGTTTAAGTCTTGGGAATAGTTTTAAGAATAAGATGCATTGATATCAACACACGTATTATATAGACATCGACCGATATTTATAAATTACACAAACGCGTATAAACATATCATCAGATGATAAAGCAGGGACTTTTTCTTCTAATGAAAGGCACTGTGGACAACAACAGCGATGACGCACCTCCATATCGTCCATTATCATCCGTTCCAGAGAATGCTCCAGGAAAGCACACATGGCCCAGTTTGATGTTCAGTTGACATTATTGCATGGTTTAACATAGAGAAGGAGAAAAATGTTCCTTGCCTGAGAAGCAGCAGCTGATTGATCCCTCTCTCTTACTTTGTCCACTGGATAGCAAAATGTGAGACCATAAAATCCCTGAGTTACATTCACCACTCGTGAAGGATTCCGAGTGACGTCTCATTGGAATCTCTCCACTGCTGGAAGCAAAGGGAGTTCAGCCAAATCCAACTGTTCCACAAATAAATCCCATTACCAGCAGCTTATGTGAGCAGAATAATTTCAAAGGCATAAGAACATTTGGGACAATCTATCTTTTACCATTTGTTGTGAGTTCAACTTCCTGCGTTTCTCATTTTTCTCAAAAATGACACAGTCTGAGTCCTATAAAATTGCTCATAACACTAAACTGGCTACATTTAAAATTTGTTGTGATCAGTGGAGGAGTGTGACTGGAAAAGGACAGTGACCCTCCAACATCTGTCGGAACACAAATGAGAAACTCTTATTGGACTATTCAAGTGGGAATTCCCTTTACCAAACGTTTGTGGTGCCTGAATGTTTGCATTTGTTCAAAGTTGTGCTGCATTCAAACATTTGACAGACAAGTGCATGTAGGAAAATTATATGCAGACAGAAAACTGCTGCTGAAACCACAATCAGAGCAGCTACGATCTTAGTGCCTTGTGGAGCAGTGACAAAGTATCTAATGACCCATTCCTGCTCCTCAGTCCAATGTTCCTATGTTCAATTCAGCCCCTCAAACCTCCTGCACTGGTGCTGACAGGGGCATCTTGCTACAAATACCTGGTCCACATTAACACAGGATCTCATCATTCCCTCCAGGCTGTCACATAGTTTGTTGTCGGTTGGAAAATGTTACTTCAAAACCCAGGCTGGGTTCGAAAGTCAACTCTGGTCTCTTTACAGAGTGTCTCCTCTCTGTAACTTGTGCTACATTTGTTGGTCATGGTATAGACCCAGATTCACTGTTAATTCAGCCCCCAGACCTCACTAAGTGATGACTCATAACGTACTTTGCTCTCTCTGATTGGAACGTTCAATAACCTAACGTGCAGAAAAATAACAACCATTAACTTTGTAATTACAGAATATGAGAGCATAAGGAACAGGACCAGGTAATTCTGATAAGCAAGACATTGTGTATGATCATGGCTGATCTACTGTTCGTATTAACTCATCTTTAATGTTCAATTCTTCACACCCCCTCAGCTCTCTGACAGGTCAAAACTCCATCTACTGCCTTTTTAAATACTTTCAGTGATGTAGCTCCCCTAGCTTTCGAGACAAGATAATTCCTGACATTCACTACCCTCTGTGAAAGGAAAACACTCCTCACACAGACACCGTCACCGTGGGCGGCACGGTGGCACAGTGGTTGTGGGCGGCACGGTGGCACAGTGGTTAGCACTGCTGCCTCACAGCGCCTGTAGACCCGGGTTCAATTCCCGACTCAGGCGACTGACTGTGTGGAGTTTGCACGTTCTCCCCGTGTCTGCGTGGGTTTCCTCCGGGTGCTCCGGTTTCCTCCCACAGTCCAAAGATGTGCGGGTCAGGTGAATTGGCCAAGCTAAATTGCCCGTAGTGTTAGGTAAGGGGTATGGGTGGGTTGCGCTTCGGTGGGTCGGTGTGGACTTGTTGGGCCGAAGGGCCTGTTTCCACACTGTAAGTCTAATCTAATCTAAAAAAAATATCCACTCTATTGATCTGAACAAGAGGGGAACACAGGGACTCAGCAAAGAGTGAATAGCCTTGATATCAAGGCAGTATTTGACTGAGAATGTCATCAGAAGCGCCATCTTAATTGAACTTAATGGAAATCAGGTGTCCTCTCCCCATTGGTTGGGGTCTTTCAGAGCACAAAGGAAGATACCTTTGGTTGGGGGCCAAAAATCTTCTCAGTCCCGGAACATCTCTTCAGGAGATCCTCAGGGTAACTTTCTCAGCACAACCATCTTCAGCTGTTTCATCAATGTCTTTCCCCATCATAAGACCGGAGGTGGGGATGGTCCCTGAGGATTATACAATGTTCAGAACATTTGTCTCCCATCAGCTCCTGATGCAGTCTGTGTCCGTGATCAGTAAGACCCGGACAGCAATCAGGCTTGTGCTGTTAAAGTGTCGGTAACATTCATGTAACAGTGCTGTCAGACACAATTAAAAGAGGAGCTCATTCAACACCTCAAGCTGATTACATACAGAAATGTGGAATCCATTCAGCCCATCAAAACCACTGAACAAGAAGAGGGACAGCCCATTCAATACTCCTACTTGTTCCACTGGAAGTGAAGGGGTCTGGTCAGTACATCGAGGTTTTGAACAGGATCAGGTAGAGCCCAATCAGACCCATGAACCTGTTCCACGGGACCTGGAGGAGGCCATTCAGCCCCACGAGATTGTTATACATGAACAGGGGGTGTCATTAATTCTCCAATACTTCAAACCAATGGAGCAGGGACTGCACTCATGGAAGGCTGTACGAGGTTCCTCGTGGGTCCATTGCCGGTGGAACGTCTGCTACTTTAATGTGGTTTGCTGGCAGTGAGGAGGGAAGCCAGATATTTTGCATCAAGTCAAAAGAGGCATCTTCCATCTCTGAGTAGTCATGTTCTCTATGGACGTCAGAAGATAATGGGAATGGTTAACTGTTTTAGAATGAAGGCATTATAGCTGCTGTCAGGATTTTGTATAAGGTTATGTTCAGTGTAGGATCACATACGATCAGCACTATATTCAAAGTCGGACTCTCTCTCTCTCTCTCTCTCTCTCTCTTTCTCTCTCTCTCTCTCCGTCTCTCTCTCTCTCTATCGATATAGGGGGTGCGGGTAGGTGAGGGGAACGTCCTCAGAGTCTCTTGTAACTCGAGTAAAAACAAGCCATGGATTTTATCACCGTATCAATGTCTGTTTAGAATATCATGAGAAACTGACCATTCCCCTTAAGTTTCAATTCAATCATCTTTTATTCTCTCACAGTGCTAAATATTAATCTTCATTCACCCCTCATTTTGCCATCATCCCAGGGATTACTCTGGTGAAAAACCTTGCACTCTCTCTGTGGCAGGACGATTATTTCTTGTAAGGGAAAAAAAAATCTGTCCACAATGTTCCAAAGATTGCCTCAACCGCACTCTTAAGGTTGATCACACTAATCCCTTTTCCTCACTGAGACATCTCCGTTTCTTTCCGGTAGTGAAAAACAAAACCTTTCCTTCTCGCTACACTGTGACTGACGAGGAATTTCAAAGCTCCTTACATCCATGTCTGAGCATCAACAAAGCCAACACCAGAGGTGCTACGGGAGATGAACATCACGCTCAGGAAATGACTAAGAAAGATTGAAATCAGGAATGGTCACCCACCTGAATGGAAATGAGCTGTAAAAATATGGGAAACAGGCAGAAGAAGGGAGCTATCTTCCCCTTTGTTCTTCCCTCATCGGTCAGGCAGCATGTTCTGCCTATCTTGAACTGAGTGGCTGGTTCAGCTGTTCCACAGGACAGTAAATAGTAAAACACATTGCTGGGTTGACAGTCACATAGAGAGCTGATCAGGGAAGGATGACTCATTGCCTTCTCGAAAGGACATGAAGCAAGCAGATGGGCTTTTTATACTTAATGATAATGGATTCACTTCAATGCCAGCAATTTCCTTCGTATTAACAGATTATTATTCTGCGGCTCTAGATCATGAGTCAATGACTTGACACCATGCATTATCTTCCCGTCAGAGAGTTTCTGTTCAGAGAACAAGTTAAACATTTTAAGTGCAATTACGTTGTAATGGACATGTTTTTAGAAGGGGCTTGAAACAGTTGATTCCGGATTTATCAGAGGGGCAAAAGATGTTTTACTCAGAAGGTGCACTGTGCTTGAGGAGGAGACTGGAATTTCATGATGGGGGTATTGGAGAGGATATGGAGATATCGACCTGTGCAGGGCTAGAAGGATTATGGCGTTTTAGAGTTCCTCCTCGCAATTTTGTGAGTAACTTGAAAGTAGTAATTGGCTCATTATAATTACTAAAGAATGGAATGTTTGTTTGGAGCTGAAGACGTAGACTTCCACCTTTCCTAATTTTAATAAAAATGAACAACAACTCAGTTTAACCTGCTTTAATAGACTTACCAGGAACACCAACTATAGCGAGGATGGAACAGTAACCAGCTTGAATAACAATCAGTACATCATAGATCCATCATGCTAATGATATCCAAGGTTGGAAAAGCCAGTCAAGACGGTAGTTTAAACTCCTGTCAATTGTTGGAACACTTCAGTCTAAAGTTGTTAAATTGTGATCCATTGTTGGTACATTCCAGTCTAATGTTGCCAGATTTGGAACCGTTGTTGCAGCATTCCAGTCTAATGTTCTCAAATTCTGATAAATTGTTGGATCATTCCAGACTAACGGTCACAGATTCTGTTCTTTGCTCGCCCTCTCTCTGTAGCTCCTGATTCCTGTTAGTGCTGTGAGTGATGCTCCCACTCATACTATGGGATAACACATTGAACTGTGTCTGTCAGTAATAGAAAAGCAAACCCTCCAGTGACACATTTAGGATCCAAGGAGACTGACATTAATCACAGTCAGTGAGCAAATAGCTCCAACAAACACTTTTCAATTCAATACTGTTTTATTAAAATTCAAAATAATGAATGAAATTTACACATCCTGGATTAGATATGTGAGGGTGATTGAAGGAACGAATGTTGGGGCTTGTAGATCAACTGAGTGTAACCATGCAATCTGCATGTGATATGGAAGAAATGCTTTAGGTTTATTGGAACATAAATATGCTTCTCTGCTCAGTAATTACAATATCAGTAAAACATTGAGAGAACGTTTACAGTCCATGACTGACAAGAAAATGTGTCTCAAAGAGCGTGGGATTATAACAGATAGACGGTATGGATATGTTAAAAGAGAATTGTACCTGTACCTAAGAGACAATGGGGACTGCAGATGCTGGAGATTTCAGTGTAGATAAAATGTGGTGGCGGAAAAGGCACAACACTTCAGGCAGCATCCATGGAGCAAGAGAGTCAACATTTCACGCAGGACCCTTCTTCAGGACTGGGAGGGGGAAGGGGAATGAAAGACAAATCGGTGGTGGGAGTGAGGCTGAGGGAAAGGTAGACAATAGGTGAATGAAGATTGGAGGTGATAGTGATAGGTCGGTGGGGAGTAGAGAGAGGATCTGTAGGTCACCTCGAGAGGGCGGACCTGAGTCAGAGGGTTGGATCTGGGATCTGGGTTGGGGAGGGCAGATTTGTAAATTAATGATCCAATGTTCATGCCGTGTGTTTGTTGGCTCCTGAGGCAGACGATGAGGTGCTCCTGGTAACATCCTGCTAAATCTCTTCTGAACCTTCTCCAGCTTAATAATATCGTTCCAATAACAGAATTGCACAGAATACTGACGAAGAGGCTTTACCAATTGCCAGCGGGATCCCAGCAAGATTTCCCAGCTTCTAAAATCAATCAATGGTCTGAGCAATAAAGGCACCTCTAGACGTCAGTCTCTCAATATGCTGCAAAGAATTATACCTGTGCCCCTGGCTTCCTCTTTTCTACAGCACTATCACTGCACTACCATTAATTGAATAAACCCTCCCCTTGTTTGTTTTACCAAAATGCAATACCTCACATTTATCCAAGTTAAAATCCATCTGCTACACCTCAGCCCAGTGACTGATATTACTAGCGCCTCCCCACCCCTTCAGAATTAAAAGACTCTCCCTCTCCATGAAGCCTACAAACACCAGCCTTGACTTTCCCAAAGACACAGAGCTTGGTTTGCCTTGTGCAGGCAGAGGAAAGAGTGGGTAAGGAGAGTCTGGAAAGGAAATAGTTGCCTAGTATCAATGAATAATTTTAGGAAGAGGGATGCAACATGTTATAAGTTGGAAACAGTGACCGATGTTTGATGTGCTCTTTTGTCATGTACGGTGTTCAGTATTGGGATTGTTTCGAGATACTTCAAAGTGCAGAGTGTGTTTACAGGATTTCTTTCCCAAATATTGCGGCTTATAGATAATATCCATTTAAGCTGGAAATCGTAGCCTAGCGATTAAAGATGTTCATAGTTTATCTCAATGACAAAGCACATGATCTCAACATCCTACAGTTGAGGCTAATATCTTTTATTTGTTTAACAATGAGAACTGTTGCTAGTGACTTTCAGTAATGCTAATCAGAATTTAGTAAATCCATCCAGAGCTGAAACCTGACACTGAAAATATGACTCAAATTCTGAACATGGTTTAAGTCTTATGTAGTGGGTATCACCTCTGCTCTTGTGCCAGAGTTCTGGATTCGATTCCAGTCCATGAACTTGTGGCAGTGTCACAATCTCTGGAGCAGATGATCTGGATTCAAGTTCTGCCTGTTGTGGAGGTATGTCACAGCATGTCAGAACAGGCTGATGAACACACTGGGGAATCATGTTGCAGCTTGAGAGGCTACTGCTGAGTGGTTGTAGTGTCCCTACCTGAGCCTAAAAGTCGAAGGTAAAATACCACCGAGATGTTTAAACCTATGTCAGAACTTAGATTAGATTTTCTACAGTGTAGGAACTGGTCCTTCAGCTCAACAAATTCACACTGACCCTCCCAGGAGCAACCCACCAAGATCCATTTCCCTCTGATTAATGCACCAGCTCTATGGACAATTTAGCATGGCCAATCCACCTGACATGGATTGTGAGAGGAAATCAGAGCACCGAGAAGAAGCCCACGCAGACACAGCGAGTTTGTGAAAACTCCACACAGGCAGTCACCCAAGGCTGAAAAACGTTGGTTAAAGTGGTTTTAGAATTGTGACTTGATGGAGACGGAAAAGATGTCAGTATTGAATTTCAGAATTTTGGCCAGTGATAACTGTAAACACAGCCATTCGTGTAGACTGGAATTACATCTGCATTTTCTAGAGGTTTATACAATCATGGGAAGAATGAAGAGTCAAGGTCTATTTCCCAGGGTAGGGGAGTCCAAAACTACTGGGCATAGGTTTAAGATGGGAAGAGAAAAATTAAGAGGGACCTAAATGTCAACTTTAACACGCAGAGGGTGGTGCGAGGAAGAAATGAACTGCCAGAGGTAGTGCAGGAGGCTGGTACAAGTACAACATTTAAAAGGCATGGGTGTATTAATAGGAAGGGTTAAGAGGGATATGGGACAAATGTTGGCAAATGTGATGAGATTAATTTCTTAGACTATTAATCATTATACATACCCCATCCAATATACAACCAATCCTGACGTAATATGTAAATTTACTAATCACGCTTTCTGTAATTCTCATCTAAATCATTAGTATAACTGAAACAAAAACGTGGATCCAATACATTTTCCTGTGGTCCCATGTTTCCAGTTCGAGAAACAATCCTTCACGAGCACCCTATCTCCAGCCATTAAACAGGTGTGTCAACAGAAACACGCGCACACAACCCTCCACCAACATCCTGTATCCTGCCATTAAACAGTTATACACAAAAACACACACACAACCCACCAGCACAACTCTGTCTCTTGCCATTAAAAACTTTTACAGAGAAACGCAGACATTCAAACCTTCAGCACTACTCAGTCTCTTGCCATTAAGCAGATACGCACAGAAACACACGCACAAATCTCCATCACCACCCTGTCTCTTGCCAGTATACAGATGTACACAGAAACGCACACACACCCTCCTCCACCACCCTGTCTTCTGTCATTAAACAGATATATACAGAAGCACCCACACACGAACCCAACCCTCCACCACTACCCTAGTCTTCTGCAATTAAACAGATATACACAGAACACGCACATGCAGCCCTCCACCACTACCCGTCTCCTGCCGTTAAACAGGTACATACAGAAGCACACAGATACAACCCCGCTCCACAATCTTGTCTCCTGCCATTAAACAGATCAACACAGAAACACACACACAACCCTCAACCACTAACCTGTCTCTTGTCATTAAGCAGATATACAGAGAAACACACACACCAACACCCTCCTGTCTCCTGCCATTAAATAGTTATACACAGAAACACGCACAGAAAACCTACCACCACCGCCCTGTCTACTATCATTAAGCAGATATATACAGAAACAAACACACAATCCTCCACGACCACCCTGGCTCCTGACATTAAACAGATACACACAGAAACACACACGCATAGCCCTCCATGTCCACCTTTTGCCCTGTCATTAAGAAGATAGACACAGAAACATACACGCACACACACAGAGCCATATTGGGACACAGACAGGGTAATGTCTTTAATATAGAGAGATCATTTTTGATTAAAACATGGATCAAGAGTTACAGCGGGAAGGGGGGAATTGTTTTGAGAAACATATCAGGATGGAGCGAACAGCAAAGCAGACTTGATGGGCCAAATGACCTTATTTCAATTTCCTATACTTTGTGGCCTTAAGATGGCATTAATATTTTTCCAAGTGTGCAATGGAGGCTGAGTTTGATAAATACTTTACTGAACAGTCAATTGGACTGTGGGATAGATTTGAGGGGCTGCAAGGTCCAGCAATTTCTGTATTTGTTTAAGATTAAGACACATTCATTTTCACACACTTATTGTGAAGACATTAAACGTTTTATTGTTATATTACGCAGGCACATATAGTCACATCTACAAATCAAGTAGAGCCAATTTTTGTTAATGAAGTGATTCTGTGCATGACAGCCTCATTGATGCGCCTGCATGGAGCAGGGAATGGGATGGCGTCATATAGTTCAGACAATGTTCAAGGAGAGTTCACATGGTACAGTGTGGGATCTGATAACATCACTGATTCAACTCAGAGAAAGAAAAATGTAACCTACCTGAAAAGGAACAGTCTATTGTTCCCTTTCGTTTTTCCTGTCCCCCATCACAAGAATGTTTGAGAGCTAAAACAAAAGCCTAGTCGGTTTTACCACTCATGGAGGATTCCTGATGAGAATCTCCTCACTGCTTGAAACAAAGGGAATTCAGACAAATCCAACTGTTCCAGCAAGGAATCACATTGTCCAAATTTTGTGTGAGGAGACTAACTTCGGAAGCAATTATTCAGACTCGATAGAGTGGGGGACAGACAGGAGATTCTGTGACTGCAAATGGTAATCCGGGATGGTGTGTAGCCTCCCACGTGCCATGGTCTACGATATCTTCGAGCGGGCGCAAAATGTTCTCAAGGGGGCGGGGAAGATGTCATAAGTCATTGTGCAGTTGGTACAAATGACCTAAGTAGAAATAGTGATGAGGTCCTGCAGAGTGATTATAGAGAGCTAGGGAAAAGGATAAAAACCAGAAACCTGACAGCAGTAATCCCCGTGATACTTCCAGTTCAATGTGCTATTGAGGGTAAGAGCAGGAGGGTATAGAAGATGAATGTGTGAGTAAAGAATTGGTGCAGGGGGCAGTGGTTTAAATTTTTAGATCACTGGAATCTTTTTTGGATGACAGGGGTGACCTGTTCAATAAGGATGTGTTATACCTGAACTGGAAGGGGACCAATATTCTGGCAGGCAGATTTGCTAGTGCTACAAGGGAGGAGTTCAAATAGCTTGGCTGTGGTGTTGGTGGGGGGAGGGGGGTGCGGGGGGGTTTGGGGGTGTGGCATCCTCAACAGCAGGGATAACAAGTGCGAGGCTGGAAGGAAATGCAGTAATGAGAAACAGTAAAGTGAAGAGATAGGTTAGGTTGGAACACGGCACGGAGCAAGGAATGCCTGTTGGATTAAATTGCATCTGTTTCAATGCAAGAAGTATTGCATTGAACTCTGGAGTGGATAGGTACATGAGACTGGGATATTATAGCCATTACAGAAACACGGTTAACAGAGGGCCAGGACTGGCAGCTGAAGGTGGGACAGAGATAGTGGAAGGAGGGAAGGGGGAGTTGCATTTCTGATTAAGGCGAGAATCATAGCAGTGATCAGAGATAACGTATCATCCAAGGAGGCTTTGTGGGCGAACTTAAGAAATAAGAAGGGATTGGTGACATTATCGGGCTTGCAATGTAGTATCCCGAACAGTAAGCAGGAATTAAAGGAACAAAAGTATGAGGACAGACTGGGGAGACTTGCGGAACCAATAGGATTGTCATATTGGGAGATTTTAATTTTCCTAACATACACTGGGACTGACATAGAACTAAGGGCTTTGACGGGGTGAATCTATTAAGTATGTTCAGGTAAGTTTACTGAAGCAGTATGGAGAGAGGCCTACTCAGGAAGGGGCAAACTTAGCCTACTCTTGGGACATAGAGCAGAACAGGCGGCTGAAGTGATAGTGGGGGAGCACTTTGGAACCAGTGCTAATAGTTGTATTAATTTTAAAATAGCTATGGAGAGGGACAAAATTGGTCAGCAGATTCAAGTTCAAACTTAGAGCAAGGTGAATTTTGATAGAATCAGATATGAGCTTACAGGGGTTGATTGGAGCCAAATGGACTTTTAGCAAATGGGAGGCCTTGAAAAATGAGATAGCTAGAGTTAAGGGTCTCCATGTTGTGTAAAGGTAAAGGGCAAGGTTCATTGGAAAAGGGAACCCTGGATGACAAGTGATACTGAGGCATGGCTCAGCTTCAGGCAGCTGGTATCAAGGGATTGCCTGGAGGTATACAGGGGATACAAGAGTTTACCGAAGAAGGAGAAGATCATAGTGAATCCAAAGAGGTTATTTAAATATATTAAATAAAGGAGAATCACTGCAGTGAGAATATGACCCCTCAAAGACCAAAATGGACAGGTGTATGTGCAACTGCAGGAAATGGGCAAGGTTCTCAATTAATATTTCTCCTATGTGTTTACAATGGTGAAAGACATGAAGACCTGGGAGCTTGAGAGGTTAATGGTGATATCTTGGGATAGTCCATATCATTGTTGGATGTATTAGAATGTATGCATGTGGATTTATCTCCTGGTTCTGACCAGATGTATCAAAGAATAAGGCAGGAGGCTAAAGATGAAACTACGGGGACCACTGGCTGATATTTTTACATCATCGTTAATTACAGGTGATGTCCCAGAAGGCTGGAGGGTAGTGAATGTTGTGTCCTTATTCGAGGAGAGAAGCCAAGAAAAACCTGGGAACTATAGAGCAGTAAGCCTAACGTAAGTGTGCTGATGAGAGTGAGGGAAGTTTTCAGAATTTGCAGCAGGACGTCGATTATCTGGGGAAGTGGGCAGAGAAATAGGGAAATGGAGTTGAACATAGATAAGTGTGATGTCTTGTATTTTGGAAAGTCAAAGCAAGGTGGGAATTTCATGGTGGATGACAGGGCCTTAAGGGGTGTACTGGAACAGAGGGTCTTTGGAATTCAGGTGCATGGTTCTCTGAAATGGAGTCACCGGTAGGGAGGGCAGTGAACAAGGGTTTTGGCACATTGGCCTTCATCAGTCAGGGCATGAGTTTAGAATTTGGGAAGTTATGCTGTAGTTATACCGAGTGTTGGTGAGGCTGCACTTGTAGTGTTGTGTTCCGTTTTGGTCACAATGCTCTCGGAAAGATGTTGTTAAACTGGTAAGAACACAGATAAAATTTACAAGGGTGTTGCCAGGATCTAATCATCTGAGTTACAGGGAGAGGTTGGACAAGCTAGGACATTTATCTTCAGAGCATAGGAGACTGAGGGGGAGGGGATCCTTGAAAGAGGTGGCACAGTGGCTCAGTGGTTAGCACTGCTGCCTCACAGCACCAGGGACCCGAGCCTTGCACATATGGCTGTGTGGAATTTGAACATTCTCCCGATGTCTGCATGGATTTCCTCCGGTGCTTCAGTTTCCTCCCAGAGTCCAAAGATGTACAGGTCGGGTGAATTGGCCATGCTAAGTTGCCCAGAGTGATCGTTGCGCGAGTCAGGGGTAAATATAGACAAGGGGAATCAGTCTGGGTGGGTGACTGTTGGAGGGGTCGCGGTGGACTTGTTGGCCAAAGGACCTGTTTCCATACTCTAGGGAATCTAATTTAATCTGAACTCTACAAGATCAAGAGAGGCATGGATATGGTGAATGGACGCAGCCTTTTTTTGCCAGAGTTGGAGAATTTAGGACTAGATAACATCAATTCAAGGTTAGAGTGGAAAAAAAAGGGTACAATATAGCCTGTATTTTTACACAGAGAGCGGAATGAGCTGCTAGTGGAAGTGGTTGATGCATTTACATTAACGATATTTAAAAGTCACTTAGACAAGTACATGGATAGGAACGATTCAGAAGCATATTTGCCAAGTGCAGGGAAACGGGGTTAGAGTAGATGGACATTGGGTCAGTATGGACCAGTTTGCGCCAAAGGGCCTGTATTCATGCTGTAGGACTCTATGACTCTATAGGTTGAAGAACATTTGTGTCAAACGCTCATTTTTTTCTTTTGTCATCGGTTTGAATAGTACTGGCACAAAGTTCTTTCAATTTTACGTTGCAGAGATATTGCTTTTCAGTTTGTTATTAAACGTGTGTGTGTGTGTGTGAAATATCAATATACATGTTTGCAATATCCTCTCATCATTCCTTTTTCCACCATAGCTTGAGTAAGTTTGTTTTGGTCATAAACGTGTTGTTTTAGCAGATTAGAGAAATCTGCCTGACTTGTTTCTAACACTGACTCTGACACCCTCTGATAACTATATCCTTGGCCATATAACCAGCTTAGTTATATTTAAATGTATTTGTGACCAATGGAGGAGAGGAACTAGAAAAGGGAAGAGTGATCCAAAAACACAGGGAATAATAGATTCAGTGAGCCAAACATCAGTGTAGGGATAGTTGTTGGAAGGTATTCTGATAGATAGGATTTACATGCATTTAGAAAGACAAGGGCTGATTAAGGATAGTCAACTTGGATTTGCGCGATGGAAATCATGCCTCATTAATGTGATTGAGTATTTTGAAGAGATGACAATGATTGTCAAAGGCACTGTGATGTACATTGTTTACACAAACTTCAATGAGGCGTTGACCGAGGTTCCTCATCATAGATAGATTACTAAGGTTAGATCACATGGATTCCATGGAAAGCTGACAAGTTGGATATAAAATTGGATTGAAGGTAATGGATATTTTACCAGACAATGGGCTTGTGGCCAGTGTTGTGCTAAAAGAATCAGTGCTGACCTCACCGTTTTTTTTTCATCGTGTATATAAGTGACTTGGATGTGAATATCGGAGGGACGGATCGTAAGTTTACAGATAACATCAACTAAATGGTGCAGTGGACAGTGAAGGAGATGAGAAGAACGGCACCCTTGACTATCAAGGGCCCAGGACTGACAGATGGATATTTTAATTTAGATATTTGTGAGGTTTTGCATTTTGCGAAGTGAAAGCAGGGTAGTGTGCTGGGGAATGTTGCTGAACAAAGAAATCTATGGGTGCAGGTTCATACTTCCTTGAAAGTGGAATTGCAGGTGGACAGGTGTTGAAGAACACGGTTGGAATGCTTGCCCTTAATCGGTCAGAACATTGAGTATAGGAGTTGACGTGGCATGTTGCGCCTGTAGAAGACGCTAGTGAGGCCACTTTAAGAATGCTGCGCACAATTCCATTGGCTCTGCTGGTGGGAGGAGTATGAGACGGCGCAGTAAATGTTTATAAGTATTTTCTGTTACTAGAGGGTTTGAGCTTCATGGCGAGGATGAATAGGTTGAGGTTTTTTTTCCCCCTGGATGAGCAGAGGCTGAGGGGTGACAGAAAAGTGGTTTATACAATCACGAGGATAATGGATAGTCTGAATGGCCAAGGTCTTTTTCCCAAGGTAGGGAGGCTCCAAAATTAGACTGCACAGGTTGAAGGTGAGAGGGGAATGACATAGGGGTAACATTTTCACGCAGAATGTGGAGCAGTTGCGGAAAGTTCTGTCAGAGAAAATGCTGAAAGCGAGGACAGTTACACATTTAAAATATATTGGAATAGGAGCATAAATAGGAACGATTCAAAGGAATATGGGTCAAATGGTGGCAAATGGGACGAGATCAGATTGCGATATCTGGTTGGCGTGGGCAAGCTGGAATAAAGGATCTGTTTCCATGCTGAATGACTCTCTGATTCTGTAAGAGGGATGAGGAAAAATTCTAAAAAGGGCCTTTTGAGTGGGAATTTTTTCCGCAGAAGTTTGAGGTGCCTCTTTGTTTACATTTATTCAAAGCTGAGTTAGTAGATAAGTGATAATAGGATAGAGACAGGAAAGTGGGGCTAAGACCACAACCTGATCAGCCACAATCTTCCTGCCTGGTGGAGAAGGCTCAAAGTGTCTAATTACCCACTCCAGCTCCCCAATCCCTTGTTTGTATATTCCATTCAGTCCCTCAAAGCTGCTAGACCGAAGCAATTAGAGAGGCCACTTACTGCTATCACCTGGTGTACAGGAACAGATGAGACCATTCTGCCCCTCAAGACTGTCACACACGGTTTGAGGTGATTTGGAAAATGTAATTGGAAAACCCAGGCTCATCTCAATTCACATAGCTTCCCCTCCCTGCAACTTGGCCTTCATTTGTTGATCATGTTGTAGACCCAGATTCACTGTGACTACAGCCCCCATACCTCACCCAGAGATTGCTCACAAAATTCTCTGCTCTCTCTGACATTCACTACCCTCTGTTTGAAGAAAACATTCTCTGCTTCGACACCATAACTTATTAATATGAACAAAAGAGGAAACACTGGGACTCAGGTAATTGGGACTGGACCTGAACACAATACAGTATTTGACTTAGGATGACATCAAGGAGTCTGAGCAAAATCGCACTTAATGAGAATTGATTGTGATCGCTCCACTTTTTGGAGTCATTCACAGCGTAAGGGAAGATGATTATCATTGGTGGACATCACTCATCTCAGCCATGGGACGCACCTATAGAGATCCTCAGGGTAGCTCCCTCAGCTCAGGCAGCCCCAGTTGGTCATAAAATAATCCCTACAGTGCGAAAGAAGGCAATTCAGCCGATTGAGTCCAAACTGAGCAGAAGTGGAGATATTTACTGAAGTTTACATAACATTCAGAACAAGTTGTCCCTCTTCAGCTCTTGAAGCAGTCAGTGTCCAAGTGCTACAAGATCCCGACATCACTCAATACCGTGCTGTTAAAGTCTGGGTAACATTTATGTAACAGCAGTATACATTTCTACAGTAAATGGTGAAGCTCATTCAGCTCCTCAATCTGGGTTCACAAAAATATAGGGAAGTCATTCGCCCATCACTATTACAAGATGGATGATAGTTTATTCAGTCCCTCCTGCCTATTACACAGGGACAGAAGGAATCTGCTCACTCCCATGCATCATTTACACGGGATCAGAAAGTGATTATTTCACACCTAGAGTCACTTAAAAAGGAACAGGAAAAGGTCGTTCAGTTTCTCAAGTCACTAATACAGGAACGGGAAGGTGTCAGAGATGCTCCAACATCACAAACAAATGAAAGGACTGCACGGATAGACTGCTCAGACCTGGTCCACATGGTTTAATTACTCATAGTACATATGTGCTACTTTAACATGGATTTCTGGCAGTAGGAATGAAACCAAGTTTTTTAAACATTCTCCAAGGTGTCTTCCATCTTCAAGAAAGCAAACCCATGGTCTCCATGGAGGTCAGTCGTTGATAAGGAATGGTTAACTATTTCAGAATGAAGTTATTGTGGCTGCTGGCAGGATTGTGTACAAAGTGACATTCAATGCAGTGTCACACAGTAACTACGTACTAAAATATTCAGAATTCATTCTGAGCCTGTACCTTTCTGACAAACAACATGGGGGCTCTACACAAGCACTTAAACTATCGGGAATCAAACATCCAAATAAAAGTATGAAGCTTTCACCGTATTCAGCTGTTTGGGACATCATGAGTATCCACCCATAACCATCAAGTTTCTACTTCGTTATTCTCTCACAGTGCTACAGATTAAACACATAGTTCCTGCACTCTCTGCTGATGGTACCACCATGCCAGGGTTTAGTCTAGTGAAAGTCCTTTTCACGCTCTCGGTGACAAATTGATCAATATTTATAAAACAGACCAAATGTGTACACAATGCACCACATACTCTCTCAAAAAACACGAGCATGTCCTACCTCTGATACTTCAATCATTTTGTATGAAGAGCTACATATAATGTACTTCCTGCCCTGTAAGAATTCAGTTAGTTACTTATGATCAAGGACATCCAGGTCCTTTTCACCAAAGCACTTTCCAAACTCTCATAATTAAAAAAAAAAGTACATATGTGAATTATGATATTTGGTGTTCATTTTTATACCTTTGAACAGCTATTGCTCAAAAACTGATCCTGCTGATACCCAACAAGCCCTCAGTCCAGAGAAAACACTGCTCTTCTCGTATCTCCATTATCCAATTTTCAATCCATGTGGTACATATTCCATCTCTACCTACCCATGGACACTAACATTCCCCACTCACCTGTATTCAACCATGTCAAACATCTTCTGAAAATCAAAAACTCCACTCTCACTAGTTCTCAATTGTCGATGTCACAACAGACAATCTGCACAAACTCCAGCAGGTTTATCAAAGATCATTTCCCTTTCCTCAATCTAGGAATCTACCAAATAAGGTCATTATTTCCCAAGCGTCTGGGTGTCACAATCCTTATAAAATTTTCCAAAGTTTTACTCACAACTGACATCAAGCTAATTAGTTTCCTTTTTCCCCTGTCCGGCCTGTTTTAAATGTTTAGCTTTACAATAGCTGCTTTCCAGTCTGCAGTATCTTTTCCAGAATCTAACCAGCTTTGAAGAATAAGTCGTAATTCTTTCACTAGCTCAGTTGTCACCTGCTCAATACTCTGGGTTGAAGATCATCACATGCAACAACATCCAAAATTTCAATTCGATTAGATTTTCAAAAGCAGACTCTTCATTAATTCTAATTTCCTGCAGTTTCTAATTTTTACCAGTCACTCTGTTTCCTAGTATTTCTGGAAGTTAGTTTCTGTACATTCAGCTGTGGAGATTGAGGCATTGTATTCCTCTCTGCAAGCAGGTGTCTTCTGTCAGCTCGTGATATATCAGAGGATTGCCCTTCAGAGATGCTGGGTGTATAATCTACTCTGCCCGGAAAGTTCCAGAATCATCCAGTTTTCTTCATCGTGAGTGTCAGCACAGTCCTGTCCCTTGTCTGAGACCACAGGTTACACTGACAGAGGGTGCACAGCTCAATAAGCGCATCATTTTTGAAACAAGCTGGATTCAAACTTTACCCCTGAATGGATCCAGTGTAGAAAGATGTTCCTGGAAATCCCAGGGAGAATAGTGCAGTGCCCTGCTCCCGTCTGCTGACAGAGCTTGCCTTCTGTGGAGTCTAAACTCCATTTGTTTCCCATGGACCCAGATACTCTGTAAATGCAATGTCCAGAGTGGTGTCACCAGACTCTCGTGTCTCCCTGAATGAACCCAGCAGCTGACAATACAAACTCGGGGAAAGCATCCTCAGAACCTCACCTGATTTTCTAATGACAGCAGCTAGTCAATTTTCCCCCACCCATGGTACACCCATTCAATGTTGAAAATGCCTCCGTCTCCTCAGTTTCTCTTCCTGGCTGAGAAAGCTGTTACATCTTCACGCAGTCGCACATTAACAGTTCCTCTTTCCAAAGAAGCAGTTGACACTCTAACATTACGTTTCTCTATATCTCAGTAACGATACGTATTGGCCGATGCAGCTGATCACCACACTGAGAAAAGAGAGTAGAGTTAGAGGGAACATGACTCACGTTAAGCAGGGACATTCCAAAATAGATATAATATGCATGGATATGCGAAAAGGGGAAATGCTAGAATAACTTTCGATTCTATTCTTCTTCCAGTCCATCATCAGCAATCCTTTTTCTTGCTTTTCCTTTCATTCTCTCTGTCTCTGTCTCTGTCTCTGTCTCTGTCTCTGTCTCTGTCTCTCTCTCTCTCTCTCTCTCTCTCTCTCTCTCTCTCTCTCTCTCTATCTCTCTCTTTCTCTCCCTCTCTTTCTCTTTCTCTCTCTCTCTCTCTCTCTCTTACTGGACATTTCCCCATCCATTCAGCACAAACCTCCCGCTCACCCTTCCAACTATCTCTGATATAATAATATTACTTACCAGTTGCATTCAGTTTTGACAGGATCAGTGAAGTCAAAACTTTATCTGTGTTTCTCCCGACAGACTGCCATACCTGCTGAGATACTTCAAAATTCTTTCAGACGCTGGAGAATTTTATTTCAGATCTCCAGCATTCATAGTTCCTTGGTTTATTCACCTTTAATGTTGTTGTTTCCGGGGATGCCAGCATCACTGGCAAGGGCAGCATTTGTTGTCCATCCTTAGTGCCCTTGAACACGCGGCCATTGACTGAACTGGTCCTCACCCTGAATAACTTCTCTTTTCAATCCTCCCACTTCCTCCAAACTAAAGGAGTTGCCATGGGCACCCGCATGGGCCCCAGCTATGCCTGCCTCTTCGTAGGATATGTGGAACAGTCCATCTTCCGCAACTACACTGGCACCACCCCCCACCTTTTCCTCCGCTACATTGATGACTGTATCGGCGCTGCCTCGTGCTCCCACGAGGAGGTTGAACAGTTCATCAACTTTACTAACACCTTCCATCCCGACCTGAAATTCACCTGGACTGTCTCAGACTCCTCCCTCCCCTTCCTAAACCTTTCCATTTCTATCTCGGGCGACCGACTCAACACAGACATCTATTATAAACCGACTGAGTCCCACAGCTACCTGGACTACACCTCCTCCCACCCTGCCCCCTGTAAAAACGCCATCCCATATTCCCAATTCCTTCGTCTCCACCGCATCTGCTCCCAGGAGGACCAATTCCAACACCGCACAGCCCAGATGGCCTCCTTCTTCAAGGACCGCAGATTCCCCCCAGACGTGATCGACGATGCCCTCCACCGCATCTCCTCCACTTCCCGCTCCTCCGCCCTTGAGCCCCGCTCCTCCAACCGCCACCAAGACAGAACCCCACTGGTTCTCACCTACCACCCCACCAACCTGCGCATACAACGTATCATCCGCCGCCATTTCCGCCACCTCCAAACGGACCCCACCACCAAGGATATATTTCCCTCCCCTCCCCTATCAGCGTTCTGCAAGGACCACTCCCTTCGTGACTCCCTTGTCAGATCCACACCCCCCACCAACCCAACCTCCACCCCCGGCACCTTCCCCTGCAACCGCAGGAAATGTAAAACTTGCGCCCACACCTCCACACTCACTTCCCTCCAAGGCCCCAAGGGATCCTTCCATATCCGCCACAAGTTCACCTGTACCTCCACACACATCATCTATTGCATCCGCTGCACCCGATGTGGCCGCCTCTATATTGGTGAGACAGGCCGCTTACTTGCGGAACGCTTCAGAGAACACCTCCGGGCCGCCCGAACCAACCAACCCAATCACCCCGTGGCTCAACACTTTAACTCCCCCTCCCACTCCACCGAGGACATGCAGGTCCTTGGACTCCTCCACCGGCAGAACACAACTACACGACGGCTGGGGGAGGAGCGCCTCATCTTCCGCCTGGGAACCCTCCAACCACAAGGTATGAATTCAGATTTCTCCGGCTTCCTCATTTCCCCTCCCCCCACCTTGTCTCAGTCGGTTCCCTCAACTCAGCACCGCCCTCCTAACCTGCAATCCTCTTCCTGACCTCTCCGCCCCCACCCCACTCCGGCCTATCACCCTCACCTTGACCTCCTTCCACCTATCCCACCTCCATCGCCCCTCCCCCTAGTCCCTCCTCCCTACCTTTTATCTTAGCCTGCTTGGCTCTCTCTCTCTTATTCCTGATGAAGGGCTTATGCTCGAAACGTCGAATTCTCTATTCCTGAGATGCTGCCTGGCCTGCTGTGCTTTGACCAGCAACACATTTGCAGCTGTGATCTCCAGCATCTGCAGACCTCATTTTTAACCCGCCACATTGGAGGTTCTCAAGTTTTGCTGGAACACTCCAGCCATCCAGAAAGTTATGGAATATTTCACACAGTGCCACCAGTCACTCTGAAACCACTTCTATTAAAACCAGTTTTGAATTGCTGACGACCTGTTTACCCTTGGTCTTATCTGTTGAGAAAAGCCTTGTTTGTTTTATTAGAGACAGTGCAAGATCTTCCATGTGACAACAATTTTGTTCATATTATTGTAATTCTTTGTGACTTCCCCGTGAGGAACGATTTAAAATAATGTTTTAAATTATCAGCCTGTTCCCTGAAACCAAATCCCCAGTCACACCCTCCAGGTATCCTGCCTTTCTTCCAAGGGTCACACACACATCATGAACGTTTTGTATTCGATATGGGAAAACTCTTGCGGTTAGTTTTTTTTTCATGTTTCTTGCCAGTTTTGGAATACTTTTCTTGGCATTTTACTTTATACAATCTGCTTCTGGCTCCAAAAATAAAATTCCCAAAGCTGGCGGATGCGAGAGCTCCCCAATCTGAATTCGGTAGGTTGTGATTGATTAGTATCCTTCACAGCCTTTGTGCATCATGGCTGGTTCATCTTCACATCTTCATATCATCTTCTTTTTGATTAGAGTCAATCATTGCTGAGAGTTATGAAATATCTGCTTAAATGTCTCCCCCACATATCTACTGACCTTCACGTGGGTCTATTTTCACATTCCGTTTTAGACAATATATTAGACATAAATCTGCAATTGAAATGCTTGGCTCTTAATCATTCAGGGGGAACTTCTGCATGTGGCCGAACACAGGATCAGCTGAGAGTGACTCCATTATCCCAGTTTCTCTGGTTCCGTCATTTCTGTTCGATGATGCCACATGCCAGTGGGAAGCTTCTCACATGTCATCCTTTTCTCTGAAACGAGAAATCCTCTCACTCCGGTGGACTGAAAATTCAACTGTGACTGTCTCATCTCCCTCACTTCTGCCCTCACTCTTTCCCCTCCTCCCCAGCTTTCACTGCACAAGATGCTGCTGGACCTAGAGTCATAGAGATATACAGCATGGAAACAGACCCTTCGGTCCAGTGTGTCAAAGCTACCCAAACGCCCTGTCCAACACGGAGCGCCATACACCAGGAAGTGAACGATAACACAAGGTGAACCCATTCATTGGTTCTGGAACTACAAAACACTGACGTCAATGACTCTACAGAGCTCTTAGTCATGGTCAGGGAGAGAAACAATGGGAAACACATTCACATCAAACAAAGTTGATGACATTACGGGAATGGAAAAGATTCAGATGAATATGATAAAGAGTTTGAATATTGTAACAAATTGGAGACGTGACACCGGGGAAAGACCTAACTGAATGAGAATATGGAAATGGCCGCATCTGAAACCAGGTTAGGTCCCTGAGTACAGGGCTGATGGGTGATTGGGTGTGAATTTGGGGTAAGTCAATATAATTGAATTGCAGATATTTCAGCTCAAACTGGCCATTTTTGTGATGATGTAGATCAACGCAGCAGGAGCAGAAGCAGAATTGTGTTCAATCACCATCTGTAACTTTTCCCCCCGGGATAATCCCTCAGTCTATCATTGACATCATCCGATCTATGGTTCAGTGACAAGTGTGGATGAACATGCCAGAGTTAGAACCATGTGCACCTCAACCTGACTACAACCCATTAACGCTAATGCACTTGAATGGCTGCATTCCAAACAGCAGAACTAACACCTGACAGAGAGGGTGAAATGATCGCCAGACCAACAGATGAGATCTAAACTCTGCCGTCCTGCCATATCCAATTACAAAGGTCAATTCACTCTTAAACAACTCACTGGAGGAGAGGACTCCACAAATATCACAATCCGAAATAATGGAACAGCCTTGTACCTCAGTGTACAAGATAAGGATGTAATATCTGCACCATCCTCAACCAGAAATGTTGATTCGATGATCCACGTCACCCTCCCCATCATGCCTACAGAATCACAGATGCCAACCTTCACCCAATTTGATTGGCTGCAAGTAACATGAAGAAACAGCTGAACACAGTAGATACGATTAAGGCATTGGGCCCTGACCCCATTCCTGCAATAGGACTGAAGACTTGTGCTGCACAACAAGCCGTGTCCCTGGGGAAGCTGTTTCATTCCAGCTCCAACTCTGACATCTCCCTGGTAAAGTGGAAAATTACTCAGCTATGTCCCGTCCCCTAAGAGGAGAATAAATACAAACTGGCCATTTACCATGCGCTCAGTCCCATCGCTCTAGTGAATTTGGTGGGAGTTCTTTTTGATAGAGCAATCAAGCAGCACAGAAATAACCAGCTCAGAGTGGTTTTTGATAGGTCCCCATGTGGAGATGATGCTGTTGTGGAAATGTCACTGGATTACTAATCCAGACCAAGTTAATGATCTGGCAGCTGGTGGAAGTTAAAAGCAATTAATAAAATGTTGAGATCTAAAGTCTGGCGGCAGTAACAGTGACCCTGAAGCCAATGTCAATTGTAAACACCAATTGCCTTCCCCTAAGTACTTTCAGGAAGTGAGTCTCCCGTGCTTTCCTGGTCTGGTCTAAAAGTTACTCCAGACACACAGACATGTGATAAACTCTTCAATGGTCTCTGAATCGTCCAAGCAAGACGCTAAATTGTATCAAACTGTTCCAATATCTTAATGGATAAAACCGGACAGGACATTAGCCCTCGGTATAAGAATAGGGATTTGAAAACATAGTCATGTTGACCCTGCAAATGTCTCCTTCCTAACATCTGAGAGTTTGCGACAGCAGTTAAAAAGCTTTCCCACAGACTGCACAGAAGCATCTGGAAAGGAGTAGGTCATTCAACACTTTAAGCCTTTCCCATTCTAGTTAATGGAGAAAACCTCCTCAATGCAGTTTTCCACATACAGTGTTCATATCCCTTAGTATGTTTAAACATAGGGATATATAATTTTTTTTTAAAATACCTGCTGTAATCCCTTCGGTCCATCAATTTTGCTCCTTCATTCTAAATACAGGCAATTCTCCGATAATGTGTGTTTATCAAACCCGACTTCAATACAACACGATTCATGAACTGTGCAACTTTCCTTATAAAGCAAGCTCACGATTACTGGAACACGTTCCTTCCCTGGCACCAGCTGAACAGCAAGTCCCAGCCTCAGGATCCTCTGATGCAAAATGCACCCTCAGCGTGTTCAGCTAAGACATGAATGTAATCCGCTCTGCAGGCCTTGAACCTGAGCCTGAAAGTGGGAATGGCAGTCAACATTGAGAAGGAACTGTATTTTAAACTGGGAGAGAAGCTTGATGCAAACTGGAATTCCGCGTCTGCATCATGTGGTCAGTCAGCTTGCGCGCTTCCTGGTGAAGAGTTTGGTGAAAGGTGCAAGGCTGTAGTCAGCTGTTGTTGTGTGAAAGTGTTACATTTACTGCACTATTACATTACAATATATCATTTGAAGATTTACATGCACTGTGCTATCGTTTGTGTTAGGCTGACCTATTTTTGTTTTGATTTTTCATGACATTTTTGGGGCTTCGCCCATTATCCTCTTTTCCCCCATAGGTCCCATTATTTATATTGCACCGTTTTCTATAATACGGTGTTCCACGGGAACTCAGCTGCGGCATTATTGGAGACCCAATAATTGAAATGATCGCTAATTCCCGCCTCAGGCAACTGTCTGTGTGGAGTTGGCACATTCTCCACGTGTCTGCGTGGGTTTCCGCCGGGTACTCCAGTTTCCTACCACAGTCCAAAGATGTGCAGGTTAGGTGAATTGGCCATGCTAAATTGCCCATAGCGTTAGGTAAAGGGGTAAATGTAGGGGAATGGGTCTGGGTGGGTTGCCTTCGGGGGGTCGGTGTGGACTTGTTGGGCCGAAGGGCCTGTTTCCATACTCTAAGTAATCTAATCTAATAGAACATAGAACATATAACAATACAGCGCAAAACAGGCCCTTCGGCCCACCATGTTGTGCTGAACATTTGTCCTAGCTTTAGCACCTATCCATGTACCTATCCAATTGCCGCTTAAAGGTCACCAATGATTCTGACTCTGCCACTCCCACAGGCAGCGCATTCCATGCCCCCACCACTCTCTGGGTAAAGAACTTACCCCTGACATCCCCCCATACCTTCCACCCTTCACCTTATATGTATGTCCCCTTGTAACACTCTCTTGTACCCGGGGAAAAAGTCTCTTACTGTCTACACTATCTATTCCCCTGATCATCTTATAGACCTCTATCAATCACCCCTCATCCTTCGTCGTTCCAATGAGAAAAGGCCTAGCACTCTCAGCCTATCCTCGTACGACCTATTCTCCATTCCAGGCAACATCCTGGTAAATCTCCTCTGCACCGTCTCCACAGCTTTAACATCTTTCCTAAAGTGAGGCGACCAGAACTGCACACAGTACTCCAAATGTGCCCTTATCAAGGTCCGCTACAGCTGCAACATCACCTCACGACTCTTGAATTCAATCCCTCTGCTAATGAACGCTAATACACCATAGGCCTTCTTAGAAGCTCTATCCACCTGAGTGGCAACTTTCAAAAAGCTATGAACATAGACCCCAAGATCCCTCTCCTCCTCCACCTTACTAAGAACCCAACCATTAACCCTGTATTCCGCATTCTTATTTGTCCTTCCAAAATGGACAACCTCACACTTGACAGGGTTGAATTCAATCTGCCACTCCTCAGTCCAGCTCTGCATCATATCTAAGACCCTTTGCAGCCGACAACAGCCGTCTTCACTATCCACAACTCCACCAATCATCGTATCGTCTGCAAATTTACTGTCCCACCCTTCGACTCCCTCTTCCAAGTCATTAATAAAAATTACAAACAGCAGAGGAACCAGAACTGATCCCTGCGGAACTCCACTTGTAACTGGTCTCCAGGCTGAATATTTACCATCTACCACCACTCTCTGCCTTCGTGCGGTTAGCCTGTTCTCTATCCAACTGGACAAATTTCCCACCATCCAATGCCTCCTGACTTCATGCATAAGCATACCATGGGGAACCTTATCAAATGCCTTACTAAAATCCATGTACACTACATCCACTGCTCTACCGTCATCCACATGCTTGGTCACCTCCTCAAAGAATTCAGTAAGACTTGTAAGGCAATACCTACCCCTCACAAATCCGTGCTGGCTGTCCCTAATCAAGCAGTATCTTTCCAAATAGTCATAAATCCTATCCCTCAGTACCCTTTCCATTACTTTGCCTACCACCGAAGTAAGACTAACTGGCCTGCAATTCCTGGGGTTATCCCTATTCCTTTTTTTGAACAGGGGAACAGCATTCGATCTAATCTAATGCACTATCTCCACAATATACTCCTGCTCCCCCCCCCCCATCCCTTTTGTGTCATGAAATCCTTATTTATAGTCAGTGCCTTAATTTCCACAGCCTTATGTGGTACATAATTCCCCAGGTTCACAGTGTCTGAGTGCAGACATTTATTCTCACCTCAGTGCAGAATGGCCTGCCTGCACATAATACTGTGGGCCCTTGTTTTTAGACCTCCCAGCCAGGGGAATTAGCACCCCGCTTCCAATCTGTCTCACCTTCTCAGAGTTTTATATATTTCACTGAGATCTCCACTCATTTTCCTAAAGCCCATGGGATACAGGCCCAATCAACTCAACTCTGCTCCAACAACAAGCCTGTCATCCCAGAGATCAGTCTGGTCATACTTTGCTGCACTCCCTCAATGTCAGGTTTGTCCTTTATTAGGTAAGGAGACCAAAATTGCACACAATACAGCACAATGTTCAAGATGGGGTTTCATCAAGGCCCCGTACAGCTGCAATAAGTGATCCTTACTCGTGGACTCAAATCCCTTTGAAATGAAGGTCAACACACCATCTATCTTCCTATCTTCCAAAATCAAGCAACCACAGAAGCATAGACTCTGTGCCGTCAGAAAGGCAGCACGATCTATTTTAATTCCACTTTCTTACATGAAATCCTTAGCCATAAATGTTATGATACTTCAAGTGCTGGCCCAATTGCTTTTTAATTGTTGTGAGCTTATCCGTCACAACTACCGTCTCAGGACGTTTATTCCTGACCCCAACACCCTCTGGGTGAAAAACAATCCTCAAATCCTCTAACAACCTCAAACCCTTGACTTGAATGGTGAGCTCCCTTGTTCTTGGCCTTCTAACTAAAAGGAACAGCTGCTGTCTATACACCCTGTCCATGCTCCTCATAATCTTATCGTACTGAATCACGTCGCGCTCAGCCTTTCTGCTCCAAAGTAAATAGCCCGAGCTTATCCAGACTCTCTCTCCATAGCTGATATGCTCCAACCGAGGGAACATCCTCATGAATCTCCTCTGCATCCACTCCAGTGCAATCACATCCTTCCTGTAATGTGGCTCCCATAACTGCAGACAGTATTCCATCTTGGCCTAAAGAAAATCGCGTATACACTTTAATAATCTATATCTCGATGAGTAAACACTATGATTCCTATCTCCAGTGCCATCTTAACTAACATATCACCCTGCCTAGTGACATTCAGGGATGTATGAGGAAGCATTCCCTGAGCTTCCTAGTGTGCTGCTATTCATTGAGTCCTCTCCTGTCTGGTTCCTTCTTCCAAAGTGCATCACCTCATATTTATCAGGGTTACATTCCATCTGCCATTGATCCACCCATCTGACCATTCCATCTGTATCTTCCTGCAACATTATGCCTTCCTCTTCATTGCCAACCACCCAGACAATATTTGTATCAAACACAAACTTACTTATCATACTCGACCCACCCCCTCCAAATTCACATCTACATCATTTATAAATACTACAAATAATAAGTGATACAGCAGTGATTCTTGTGGTACACCAGGGACACTGATCCCCAGTCACACAAATAGCTTTCTCCAAGCTTCCTCTGTCTCCTGCTACTAAGACAATTTGAATGCCAGTTGCCTAATTACCCTTGATACCATGGCCATGAGATTGTACTTTCTTCATCACCTCTGTTTAAGATCTGGCTGAAAAACCATATAAATAACATCTTCGAAAAAAGTAAATAAAATTCGTTCGGTATGACTTCCCCCTGATGACTTCATGCCGACTATCCCTGATCAAATATTGCCTCTGTAAATGAAGATCAGTTTTTTTTTCCTTCCCTATTTTCCCCAATAGTTTCCCTGACACTGATCTGATACTCACTGATCGATAGTTCCCTGGTCTACCTCCACCAGCCTTCCTGTAAAGAGTGCGCTCCAGAACTACTCTTCTTTGACCAGAATCTACTGAAATATTTGTTTCAGGGCCTTTCCTCCTTCTCTCCAACAGCAGCCTGTAATGCAACTCATCCGTACCTGGGGATTTGTCCAATTTTATACCAGCCAAAGCCTTCACTACTGCTCGCATTTTATATCGATCTGCTCAAGAGCTTCCCAGTCCACATTCTCGTATTCTGTATCTGCCTCCTCCTTCTTCCAAGTAAAACAGATGTGATGTTCTCATATCACAATTTATTAATGTTCTCCAGCTTCACACACAAATTGCCCCCTTTGGTTTCTAATGGGCCCTGATTATTCCCTGGTTATTCTGTTCTGCTTGATGTTCTTGTGGAATATCTTGAAATTGTCGCTAACCTTGGTCGCACTTGTCCAAGCCCCTATTTGATCTCGTCCCCTCTGTTTCAATATTTTAAATCTTCACTGAAATCATATCTATTCTCTGAAACACTAGAGAACAAAGGCTGAGTTTTCTCAGTAGACAATCTTGTCATCTGAGGATATAGTCTGACGAATGTCTATTCAGTATTCAGTTTGATTTACTTAGATCAGGACATCAAAACTATAGCTGAAAAATGTGTTGTTGGAAAAGCTCCTGAAGATGATTCCTGAAGAAAGGCTTATGCCCGAAACATCGTTTCTCCTGCTCCTTGGATGCTGCCTGACCTGCTGCGCTTTTCCAGCAACACATTTTTCAGCTCTCATCTCCAGCATCTGCAGTCCTCACTTTCTCCTGCATCAAAACTGTACACAATACTCCAGATACAGACTGACCAAAACTATGTGTGACTGGTGCACAACGTCTTTGCTTCTAGTCAGAGCAAATTACTCCAGAATCTGGAATCTGTACTGAAACCAACATATGCTGGAGATTACAATGAGTCAGACAGAGACAGAGCATGGAACTCTACATCGGCTATACAGTGATTCCCTTTAAAGCAGTCAAACCTCACCTTTACTTTCTCTAAATTGCATATGTTCCTCCCAATACTCGTTGCTTTTTTCTGCTAACGTACCGTATGAATTCTTTGAAAATCCTCCTGAATATCCAACTATACCACATCCACTGGTTCTTCGTCATTTGTATCTATAAGGGATATCTTCAAGCAAGCAGTTTGTCAATGTTTACTTGCTTTTCCGATATCTAAAATCATTCTCTTCGTGTTTGCTATAATTTTCGAAGTGGTCGAAATCGCATTCTTTACAATAAAGTCCAGCAGATTCCTTGCTGTGAGTGACAAGTTAACTAGTCTGCAGCTCTCCACACTCCCTCTTCTTCCCTTCTTAAATTATTGAAATGCATTTGAAACCTTCCAAACTGAATATGTAAAATCACAGTGATCCCCAATGCAATCAGCCTGTTTATTGCTGCTTTCTCTGAAATTTTGGTATGATGTAATCTGATCCAACAGACTTATCAATGCTCAATCCAGCTGTGTTTTGAAATAGTAGCTCATCACCGATATGAATGATTTTAGTTTGTGGTTATGCAAGTCCATGGTCACGTTATATTTCTGGGAGATTTTCTGGATCTTTTTCCATGAAGGCAGGCATAAAGTAACTGTTTAGTTTCCTGGCATTTTTCTGTTCTCTCCAACAAATTATCCTGTCCACACATTTACTATTCCACCTTGCTTTTTCCCCCTTTCAAATATTCATAGAGGTTTTTCCGTCAGGCTTTTTGTTTCTGGTTAGTTTGCATTCTTGTACTCTTTTTGATTTACTGAACACTTTTTTAGTCCTCTTTTGTTGTGCCCTAAATTTCAGTGAATCCATAATATCTGGCAATTTTCTGAGGCACGTTCTTTGATCTAATACAATTTTTGACATTTTTTGTTAACCCTCGTTGAGTCACCTTTCCCTTTTGCTAATTACACCTTGGAGGGATATATGAATATTGTATGCCTTAAAGTGTTTCTATAAGTAACAGACATTGCCTGTCTTTCATCAAATCCTTTTTCATGTACTTTTCAAATTCGCTGAATCCAACTTATTCCCCATATGTTCATGTGTTACATGACTCAGGAATATACACACAATTTAAGAAAAAAAACCTGCTCTGTATTCAGACGTCATGTAAATTTCAATGTATTAACATCATTATTCCCAACAGCACCTTTACACCAAAGTTTCAATTAGCTCTTCTGATTACACACCACTTCCAAAATAGCCTGATCTCTAACTTGGTGCTCAACATACTGTTGAGGAAACCCATCTTATACACGCTCAAGAATCAGATGTAACTTGAAGCTGTCCATTATTACTGCAGTACCCATAAATCTGAGTATCTAATTTCCTGTTTTATATCTTACCCAAAAATTATATCACAATATTGACTTCGATATATAACTCCCATCAACGCGTGCTTCTCCTTGCTGTTTCTAAGCTCCACCTTACCAGATTCTGTGGAATCTGAGTGACATGGGCTCTGGGGAGCTTAATGGTAGATTCAGGCGAGATGTTTGGCGGCACACATCACAACATTGATATTATCTCATCACATCTTACGCGTTCTTCTCAAAGGTCATTGTAACATTTTCTCCAGATCTCCCATCATGCTATCGAGTAGAGAAGGACAATGATCTTTCAGCAATTCTGTGTATTCACCCAATGATCTGTGACTGCTCTAACCTGGGAGGGAACTTTACAGCTGCTGCTGTACATGATCTTAGTGAGATCACATCTGCAGTAGTGTGTACAGATTTAATCTCCTTACTGAGGAAAGAATTTTGGAATTAACTCAGAGATTGTTCCCTCAACGGATTTCTGCAACAAAGGTGTTAATCATAGAATCCCGACAGCGTGGAAGCAGGTCACTTAACCCATCGACTTCACACAGATCCTCTAAAGACTATCCCATCCAAACCCAATCCATCCGCTCCACCCCTCCTCCCCCCCAATCCACCCAATCTCTGTAACCGGGCATTTTCCATGACTGATGCATTTAGTCTGCACATCTTGGCACTGTGAGTAGAAACTGGAGAAAACTATGGAAACCCACGCAGACACAGGGAGAATGCGCAAACTCCACTCTGTCACCCTGAGTTTAGAATTGAACCTGGATCACTGGTGCTGTGAGGCAGCATTGATAACCACTGAGTAATCCAGTGAGGGCAACACAACCTGTCTGCACAGTTCAGCCCTCGAAATGTGACATAACAGCAGGGTGTTTCCATAAGTCCCCAAACCTGTCGTTGAGCAACAGGAGGAAGACATTGAGATCTTCAACGGTTTGATCAGGAACTGGAGCAGGACATGCAAGCCATCAAGAATATAATGTTGGAACACGAAGAGGACATTCATCCCATTGAGACTATAATGTTGGAAAACAATGAGGACATTCATCCCATTGAGACTATAATGTAGGAACACAAGGATGATATTCAGCCCATCGAGACTATAATGTAGGAACACCACAAGGACATTCAGCCCATCGAGACTATAACGTAGGAACATCAGGAGGTCATTCAGCCTATCGAGTGTGTAAAACCAGGAATTGTATGAGTCCATTCAGACATTCATATCCCTTACATCACAACTGGAACAGATCTTTTACAGCTTTGTGTCTATTGCACAGGAATTGAAAGAGAATGTAGAGGTTATAGAAAGGAAAGAATTTAGAATAACCAGCTTCACCAGGGGAATGGAAACTAATGGACAAACTAGTTGGACTGAAGACAAATTGTTAGAATCTGTTATTGAGGAAATAATAATGGAAATTTACAAAGTCAAACCACAATCCATCACAGTCAACATAGTTTTATGTAGGATAAGTCTTCTTTGAATGATGTGACAAAGTTTCTTTTAATAAAAAATGACAAACAAGGTGAATAAAGGGAATGCTATAGATGTATTATATCTGGACTTCCATGTTGCATAATGTGTCACACAAACGATTAATATGCAAGACAAGAGCACATGGGGTTAGGAAATGTTTATTTTCTAGGAGAAAGGATTGGCTAACCAATAAAAGCCATGATATGGAGATGGAAGAAGCCATTCTTTCTCTATGCACTGCGAATAATGTGGAATTTAACAGTTTCTTGCATCTCTATGTCAGCATCAATAAAGCCAGCACCAGAGGTGCCTGTCCAGATGAATACCACTCTCGGGAGATGCTCAGTCAGAAAGAATTCACTCGAAACAGGGAATGTTCAGCTCCCTGACTAGAAATGAGCCGGAAATATATGTAAAGCAGGCAGAGGATTGGAGCTATCGTTGCTTTTGTTCTTCCCTCACAGGAGGTGTGCAGCCTTGATCAGGCCAGCATGTTGTGCTGATCTTGAACTGAGTGGCTGGTTCAGCTATTCCACAGGACAGTAAAGAGTAAAGCACATTGCTGTGGGTTTACAGTCACTCAGAGACCTGACCAGGAAAGGATGACCCATTTCCCTTTCTCTAAAGGATATGAAGAAAGCAGATGGGCTGTTTCTCACAAATGATGATGGTTTCATTTCAATGCCCTGATTCAGTCATGAGCTATCTGTGCCTCTAGACTATGAGTCAATGACTTGACCACCATACACTCCTTTGGACTGTGTAATCTGTGTGTTGTCATTCCCAGGGAACAGTGAAGACTGCATCATTGAAGATATTCAAGGCTGACCTTAACTTATTTTGATGGATAGCACAGTCAATGCTTATTGGGAACAGACAGGAAAGGAGGTAGTCAACTGCAAACAGACCAGTCATGCTGTTTCTAAATTTAGTAGCAGGCTGGAGGGGCCGAATGGCCAACTGCCTCTCCTATCTCACATGTTGTTCTCCCAATTAATCCTTGACGCTGTTACAGAAAGAAAGATCGACTGCATTCAGCCAGTCAGCGTTTTTATTATGAGACAGGAGGAGACCATTCTGTCCCTCAAAGGAGTTACGCAGAAATAGAATGCAGTCTTTCAGCCTATTCACTAAATTATACCATTTGGAGGAGGCCCTACAAACTTTCTGGGCAACTACACTTGAACAGGGGAGCCCTGGTTCGTCAATCTGAAGTACAGTGTAGAGATAATTTGTCTTTTTCAGAATGGACAGCTGTAACTAGTGGAAGTCCTCAGGGATCAGTGTGAGTTTATCAACATCTTACAATTTGGATTACTGATTTGGATGAAGGGGCTGAATGGATGGGAGTTCAATTTCCTTATACACCAGGATAGTTTTACAAAAAGCTGTCAAGTGAGACAGAGCTTCTGCAATGGGATAGAGACAGGTGAGAGTAGAGCGTTTACAATGGGATACAGAGAGGGGGAGGACAGAGCGTCTGCAATGGGATTCAGACAGGAGGAGGCAGAGCGTCTGGTATTGGATACAGACAGGTGAGAGCAGAGCATCTGCAGGAGGATACAGACAGGGGGAAGGCAGGGTGGCTGCAATGGGATATAGATAGGTGGAGGGCAGAGTGTCTGCAATGGGATACAGACAGTGGGAAGGGCAGAGCATCCGCTATGGGATACAGAGAGGGGGAGGGCAGAGCGTCTGCAGTGGGATACAGAGGGGAAGGCAGAGCGTCTGCGGTGGGATACAGACAGGGGGAGGGCAGAACATCTGCAATGGGATACAGACAGGAGAGGCAGAGGTCTGAAGTGGCATAACAACGGCGGAGGGCAGAGCATCTGCCATGGGATACAGAGAGGGGGAGGGCAGAGCGTCTGCAATGGAATGCAGACAGCGGGAGGCAGAGCGTCTGCAGTAGGATACAGACAGGGGAATGTCAGAGTTTCTTCAATGGGATACAGACGGGGGAGGGCAGGGCGTCTGCAGTGGGATGCAGATGGGGAGCATAGGGTGTCTGCAATGGGATACAGGCAGAGGGAGGGCATGGTTTCTGTAATGGGATGCAGACAGATGGAGGCAGTAAGTAAACCTTCGCCAAAAACAGTGCAATGTGGGTGACGGAAACTTTGTGTTCTGAGGTAGGATAAGAAAACATTTAATTATTTAAATGAAGAGAGATTGCAGAACTTGGTCGTACAGCATGATTTGCTTGTCCTGGTACACGAATCACATCAAGTTAGTCTGGAGATGCAACAAGTGATTTGGAGGGTAAGCAGAATATTGCTGCTTTCATTGCAAAGGGTATTGGGTTTGATCAGAGGAATGATTTTTCTGCATCTGTGCAGGTAAGTGCTGATAACACATCTGATGTTTCCTGTGTACTTATAATTCCCTAAACTGGAAAAAAAAACCACAATGGCTCTCGAAACTTTCCAAGATGTTCCTTTTTTTCTTGTTCTTGGGACGAAGGCATCATGCATTGAAGGATTAACAATTTAGGCCTGAGAATGGGAGATGCTCTTATTGAGCATAGAAGATCACGAGAAGAGTGTAGCTAGTCAATACCTGATGGATATTTCCTCTTGTGTTGGAGAATGTAACTGGGGAAGTAGTGTATGATTAAGACTGATTCTGAGGAACCGTCACCAGATCAGAAACGTTAACTCCGACTTTTGGTCTCAGATGCTGTCAGACCTCCAGAGCTTTTCCAGAAATATCTGTATTTGTTTAAGTTTAGGATGCATTCATTTTAACACAGATATTGTGAAAGCATTAAATGTTTCATTTTTTTAAATTACACAGGCGCAAATAAACATATCTTCAAATCAACTGGGATCATTTCCTGCAAAAGGAAATGGGAAGGTGCAGCTACATGAAGCAGGGAATGTGACAGAATACAGTTTAGGCAATATTCAAGGAGATCTCATATGGTCCAGGTTGGGGTTGGATAACATTGTTATGTGATTCACTTCAGAGAGAGGAATAAATGTAACCTTTCTGAGGAGGAATGACATATTACTCCCTCTCTCTTTCCTTATTATTCCTCCCAGCAATGTGTGCGACCTAAGAAAAGAAATCCATCAGTCATCTTTACCAGACATGGAGGATGTGGGAGGTAAAGGTCGTCACTCGAGTCCCTGCTGACTTTGCCTGCGTGAAGTGTACCTAACTCTAGTTCTTCACAGACCACGTTCGGGAACTGGAGCTGGAGCTGGATGAACTTCAGATCATTTGGGAAGATGAGGGGATGAGAGAGAGGAGTTCTAGGAAGGTAGTCACACCTCAGTTACAGGATAAAGATGGTTAGGTAACCGTCAGGAGACGGAAATGGAATAGGCAGAGAGAGCATGAATATCCTGTGGCCGTTTCCCTCAATAACAAGTATACCGTTTTGGATGCTGTTGGGGAATGGGACCAACAAGGGGAAAGCAATAGCGGCCAGCTCTCTGACACTGAGCATGGCACTGTGACTCAGAAGGGAATGGGGGAGACTAGGAGAGCGACAGCAATAGGAGATTCAGTAGTGAGAGGTCGTGAGCGAGACTCCCGGATGGTATGTTGCCTCCTGAGTGCCAGGGTCAGGGATGACTCAGATTGAGTCTACAGGATTCTTCGGGGGAGGGGGAGGGGTCGGAGAACAATCAGAAGTCGTGGTCCGCATCGGCACCAATAAGACAGGTATGGAAAGGGAGGAGGACCTGAAAAGTGAATATAGGGAGTTAGCTTGGAAGCTAAAAGGCAGGACAAGCAGAGTTGTAATCCCAGGATTGCTACCGCTGCCACCTCCTTCTGAGACAGGAACAGAGAGAGCGAGTGCAGCTGAACACGTGGCTACAGGCTGGTGTTGGAGGGAGGTTTTCAGGTATGTGTGTCATTGGGATACCTTCTGGGGAAAGTGGGATCTGTACAAGAAGGACGGGTTGCACCTGAACTGGGTGGACAACAATATCCTGGGCGGGAGGTTTGCTCGAGATCTTTGGGAGGGCATAAAATAGGTTGGCAGGTGTGTGGGAACCTGAGGTACGGATCACATGATGTAGTCGATAGCGACCAGTTGATATGGAGTGCAAAGTGTCTGTGAGCAAGTATGGGCACTTGATGGGGCAAAGGTGCAGTCAGTGTTGTGGGTTGGAATGTCTCTATTTTAATGAGGACAGCATGAAACAGACTGATATGCTAGAACCCGTTGATGTTAAGAAAGAGGATGTGCTGAAAATTTTGAAAAACGTAAAGATAGATAAATCCTCTGGCCCAGATGGGATATATCCAATGTTACTATACGAAGCGAGGGAAGAGTTTGCTGTGTCTTTGGTGATGATCTTTGTGCCCTCACTATCAACTGGGGTCGTACCAGAAGATTGCAGGGTGGCAAAAGTTATTCCATTGTTCAAGAAAGGGTTAACATTGGGAATTAGATACCAGTTAGTCTTAGGTCGGTGGTGGGCAAATTATTGGAGAGGATTCTGCGAGGCAGGATTTATGACTATTTGGAAATCAATAATTGAATGAGAGATATTCAGCATGGCTTTGTGAGGGGCAGGTCATGTCTCATGTACCTTATTGAATTCTTTGAGGATGTGACAAAACAGGTTTTTGATGGTAGAGCAGGGGATATTAGCAAGGCGTTTGATAAGGTTTGATGAGAGTAGATTCCCTACAGTGTGTAAACAGGCCCTTCGGCCCAACAAGTCCACACCGACACTCCAAAGAGTAACCTACCCAGACACATTTCCCTCTGACTAATGCACTTAACATTTTGGGCAATTTAACATGACCAATTCACCTGGTCTGCACATCTTTGGACTGTAGGAGGAAACCCGCACAGACACGGAGAGAATAGGCAAACACGATACAGACAGTCGCCCGAGACAGGAACCGAACCCGAGTTGCTAGTGGTGTGAGGCAACAGTGCTAACCACTGAGACACCGGGCTACACTTAGCAGGCTCATGGTAGGCTCATTCAGAAAGTAAGGAGGAATGGGATACAGGGAAAACTGTCTGTATGGATACATGATTTGCTGGCCCATAGAAGACAGAAGGTGGTGATAGTTGGAATATATTCAGCCTGGAATTGATGACCAGTAGTTTTCAGCAGGGATCAGTTCAGGGAACTCTGCTGTTTGTGACTTTTATAAGTGACGGAGTGAGGAAGTTGAATGGTGCATTAGTAAGTTTGCCGATGACAGGAAGGTTCGTGGAGTTGTGCATAATATGGAGGGCTGTTGTAGGTTGCAAAGGGACATTGACAGGATGCAGAGCTGTGCTGATTAGTGGCAAATGGAGTCCAACCGTGGAAGTGTCAAGTTATTCACTTTAAGAGTTCGAATTGGTATGCAGAATACAGGATTAAAGGCAGGATTCTGGGCAGTGTGGAGGAACAGAGGGATCTTGGGGTCCACGTCCATAGATCGTTCGAAGTTGCCACACAGGTTGATAGGGTTGTTAAGAAGGCGAATGGTGTGTTGGCTTTCATTTGCAGAGTGTTGAGTTTAAGAGCCGCGAGGTTATGCTGCAGCACTATAGAGTCCTGGTTTGACCACACGGAGTATTCACTTCTGGTTGCCTCATCATAGGAAGGATATTCAAAGTTTTCTGAGAAGATTTGTAGCTCGGGTACTCGTTGTTGTGGTTCTGTTCGCCGAGCTGGGAATTTGTGTTGCAGACGTTTCGTCCCCTGTCTAGGTGACATCCTCAGTGCGTGGGAGCCTCCTGTGAAGCGCGTCTATGATCTTTCCTCCGGCATTTGTAGTGGTTTGAAACTGCCGCTTCAGTTCCAGCTGTCCGCTGCACTGGTCGGTATATTGGGATCAGGTCGATGTGCTTATTGATTGAATCTGTGGATGAGTGCCATGCCTCTAGGAATTCCTTGGCTGTTCTCTGTTTGGCTTGTCGTATAATAGTAGTGTTGCCCCAGTCGAACTCATGTTGCTTGTCATTTGCGTGTGTGGCTACTAAGGATAGCTGGTCGTGTCGTTTCGTGACTAGTTGGTGTTCATGGATGCGGATCGTTAGCTGTCTTCCTGTTTGTCCTATGTAGTTATTTGTGCAGCCCTTGCATGGGATTTTGTACACTACATTGGTTTTGCTCATGCTGGGTATCCGGTCTTCATTCTGGTGAGTTGTTGTCTGAGAGTGGCTGTTGGATGAGATAGTTCCTCATGGGGGCAATCCACAACAAGAGATCAGAGCTTTAGGATAAGGCAGAGCAGACCAAAAACAGGGGTAAGGAAAACATACTTCTCTCAAAGGGTTGTTCACTGCTCATGATAAGGCACTTAATTCACTGTCCCAGAGTGCAGTAGGGGCTGGGACATTGAGTAAATGAACGGATATGGAGAGCGTGCAGGAAAGTGGAACTGAGGCGGTAATGATATCAGACATGATTTTAATCAATGGCAGAGCAGGCTCAGGGGCTGAATTGTCGACTGATGCACCTCGTTCTTATTCAGCCTTTCGAATGTGTTGTACAGGAATCGGGGAGGACTGGTTATCATACAGGAAGCAGGCACTCTGGGTAAATCAGTCTTAATTACTTTGTCAGAACGTAACCAGGAAGGTCACCCAGTGACTCGTACTAGGTCCTCAGCTATTTACAAACAATATCAACGATTTGTAGTAGTAGAACAAATGTTCTGTCACTAAGTTTGGCGATGTCACTAAGATAAGCAGGACATTAATTTATGAATGGAGGGTCTGCAAATGTACATTGACAGGTAAGTTCAGTGGATAATGGTGAGGCAGGACGAATTAATGTAACATATAACCTGTATGTTTTTTCAAGAAGAATGGTAGACAGTATACTACCAAAATAGAGAGGCATTACAGGACTTAGTGATACCATGTGTACTGGACGGTTCGCTCTGACCCGTTCAGACATGGGAAGTGCTGCTCCATCTCCCTGATGGTCTATTCCTTGATGTTCCCAGGGCCCATTGATCTCATTCATCATATATATCCTCTGCTGCAGAATTATGATATTGATGTCGACATGCTGGGTGATGATGGATATGTCACCCCGTCCTGCATGGAAAGCTCCGTATCATAGAAGATGAATGAAACAGCGACCCTTATAGCCTCTGACAGCACCGTCCTCCCCCTGGTGTGAAGCTGCAGATCATTTTGAAGGAGGTGATACCGCTCTGTGACCAGCTCCTTGTTCTGTCAGGGTTCACTCACACTTTGCTCCTGGGTTACGTGTAGCTTGGGAAGGTGTTCCTGGAAAACCCGGGGTTGATACAGGGGACCCCTTTCTCCAGACACACTCACTGTGTGGTTTCTGAGCTTCCCCTCTCTGCAGCCTCTGCTCCATTTGGTATTTATGTAGCTGACCCAGATGCTGTAACTACAGACCCCATCTTCCATCCAGAGTTGGGTCACAAAAATCCTCAAGTCTCCCTGAATGTCTGAGGCAGCTCACATCACAACCTCTAGCAAACCATCCCCAGCCCCTCCACTAACTTTTCAATAACAGGTGTCATTCGCAAGCCCCTCAGCTACACGTTTCTTGGGACCAGACAAGACCAGACCACTCAGAATATTTTAAGAAGGCAACCTAGACCCTAACATTTCCTTGTTTTAACCTTAGATGTGAAGTGCGTATTCCAGATGTGTTGTGACTGGTCAACCCTTTCAAAGTTAAGCAAAATGTAATCCATTAAAATGCTCTAGTTAAAACACAATCAAAGAGAAGAAAAACTTGGGATAGCTTCTTTACTGAAACACTTATGCAAACAATAGATACACTACATTCTACTAAGTAACTGTGCTAATACAGGAACATCCCTTTAACATACCCTTTGGCAAAAAGGTAAATTCAAACACAGAATCATACGTGCAGTTCTGCAATCCAGGAGGAAGCAACTTCAAGAGAGTTTTCAGGGAGAATAGGAGCAAGGGATAATGTATTGAAACTACCAATCCTTCTGGGACCCCAAACAGGTTCTGAAAGCTGCAGCGAAAATGAAAACGTAAAAACCCGTCTTAGAGAGCTAGCCGTTGCCCTTCAATTGTTACCAATGTTTTAATAAAATCTAATGTAACCTCGGTTACTTACTTCAGCCATTTTCAGTCGGCAGTTCGGCACCTCTGCCTTTACAACCTCTCTTCAAAAAAAAGGGAAAATAACACTTTCAAAATGACAGTATCGTCACACCTCCCCCTTTGACAAAATGAACAATCAACACACAATGGCAGCTTCATTTTAACCCCATTATTTTATTCTATTAGTAGACTACAATGTATATATATATGACATTGACACTAAGCATGCAAGCATTCACAACTCTATTCTATTTCAGTCAGTTTATTCCTGCCACAGAACGTCTTTGTCTTTCTTCATTCAAGTCTCGACAACTTGTCAGCAAGTATGGTTTTTCGTCATGTCACCTGTATAACTTGGAAATTGAATAGCAGCAAGAATAACCTCTATCTGCACAGACTGGAAGTATTTTCCAGAAATTTCTCCAAAAACGTTTTGGAGTTATGATCAGTATATCGATTTGTCTCAGACACGGTATTGGCAATTTAAATGCTGAAATGTTGCAACATCAACACCAAGCTCAAGGCCTCCTTCCCAATTGTGAAATATTTCTGTTGATGGTTTCACCGGACACTCCAACCACACGTTACATACTGGAGCAAATCTCATCTCTTCAATAGTCCTTCTGAATGACATGTCTTCTCATCTCTCAGCATCAAAGATTTACATGCCTCTGTACCTTTTAATGGTTTAACCTCTTTACCTGCTAGGCCTGCTCCATGCCAGTAAATCTTACTCTCACAGGTATAGGTTTTAAGAAGATCTTGCACATTTTTTCTATCCCTCACAGAAACCAAATTTTGATATATGGGCCAACTGATAATCATCAGCCATTTCCACTTATAATCTAGCCATTGTACCTCTCTGCTCTTCCACACGAGTTCTCCCGACTGCAGGAAGTTAATTTTTGAACTCTTCCAAAGTAAGAATCTCTTAAGAGTGTCATAGGTTGCTCTGATTTTACTACTCTCATTCACCTTTCAAAATTACTGTGTTTGATTCTTTCAAACGCAATGTACATTTAACCAGGGACCCTTTTTCAGATACCTAAAACGCTGTCAGTAGGCTTCTGGCACAAGCTCATATGAACTTCAGATGGATTTCTTTACCACCTCATATTGGCCAGATACCTCCTCCGTTAGGAATGCACATACCTCACTACGTATATCTACCAGCTTTGTTTGGATCAACTAATTCCACATAGTCACTGGCCATCGCAGTCTCATTAAATGTAGACAATGCCTGGATGTATTTAAACAGATCTCCATTAGACCTTAAGCTACCATAGGGTTATTCATCCTCACTATCCTCCTCGAGGGCGGCACGGTGGCACAGTGGTTAGCACTGCTGCCTCACAGCGCCTGTAGACCCGGGTTCAATTCCTGACTCAGGCGACTGACTGTGTGGAGTTTGCACGTTCTCCCCGTGTCTGCGTGGGTTTCCTCCGCTCCGGTTTCCTCCCACAGTCACACAGGTCAGGTGAATTGGCCATGCTAAATTGCCCGTAGTGTTAGGTAAGGGGTAAATGTGGGGGTATGGGTGGGTTGCGCTTCGGCGGGTCTGTTTCCACACTGTAAGTCTAATCTAATCTAATCATTCAGCCTAACATCTACCTTCATCTCCGCCCTTCTAACTCGACTTTCCTCTCTAATTGCTAACTTTTGATGTTGAAACTGTCTCTTTCTGCTCTTCTTCTTTCTTATTCTATCTTTCTTCTTTCTCTCCTTTTCTTTTAATTCTACTTTTAATCACATTTCAAACTGTTTCAATTCCTTTTAGTATTCAAGCTGCCTCATCTGCAATTGAATTCTAGCCATTTCCAAAGACTCTGATAGTGTTTCCACCAAAATTAAAATGCCAACCTACAGCTGTAATTATCTCTCCTTTTCTCACAAACCTGACTCCAGCTTGTCTGCCAATTCTTACAGCTTTGCCTTGCTCACGTTTTGTAAAATCTCCAACTTCACTTCTTCCACACCCAGAGAACTCTTAGAGACAGAAAGAACCATTAGCAACCAAGCATTATTCAAACAACCCGAATTCAACACCTGGAACAAAAGACACTAACAACTACAAAACACTGCCTTTGAACCCAACAACCTCTCTGCACACATTCTGCCCCTCCCCACGTGGGTTCTATCTCAGTTTTCCTCCCAAAGCCCAAAGATTAGATTACTTAGAGTGTGGAAACAGGCCCTTCGGCCCAACAAGTCCACACCGACCCTCCGAAGAGCAACCCACCCATACCCCTACACGCAATTAGTGATTCTAATCCTGAATCTCATTTGAAATTGTCGGTTTCGAACCGGGAAAGAGTCCACAGTTTGCTATGGACCAGACCAAACTGCCTTAAAATACTTTAAGATGGTAGCCTGGACGCCAACCTTGTCTTATAGCAAATGTAGATGGGAAATGGATGTTCCAGATGTGATGCGGCTGGTCAAACCACTCAAATTTAAGCAAAACACAATTTATTTAAACACTCAAATAAAAATATATACAAAAAGAAGAGAAGTTTAGAATAACTTAACTACTGGAAATCTTAACAGAATAATAGATACAGTACCTCCCACTAATGAACTGTTCCAATGTACGAATATGCCATAAACTCGTCCCTTGGCAAAAAGACGTATCATAGGTCATTTAGTCTAGAATGCAATTCTCCAATCCAGGAGGAAACAGCATCAAGACAGATTTTGGAGAGAATAGCAGCTCGGAATTATTTATTGAAGCATCCAACCCTGCTCCCACCCCAGGCACCTGGTCATTGTTACAGCTCAGAAAAACTGGAAAGCCTGGTCTATGCACGCTGGCCATTGTTATCACTATTTACTAAAAAAAAACTGAAAGCCTCCTAAGTTATTTACTTCAGCGGTTTCCAGTATGTAGTTCGGCCTTTAAGATCTATCTTTCAAGGAAAGGAGCAAATAATCTGCTTTAAAGTCACAGCATTGTCAGAGATGTTAGATGCCTGGTCCTTTACAATAATACTCAATGTGCTGCCTCGTGTTACTGACCACACAATCAACTCAAAGGTTCACATATGAAATTGAGTCGAGCTTAAAAATGTGTTGCTGGAAAAGGGAAGCAGGTCAGGCAGCATCAAAGGAGCAGGAGAATCGACGTTTCGGGCAAAAGCCCTTCGTCAGGAATTGGGTCGGTCGACATAGAGACCCATGAGTAACACTGCCAGAAGCAAGGAGGGAGGCAGTATTTGAACAAGTTCCCTGATGCAGTTAGTAATGTTCTACAGAGTGAATATCTGGATAGAGAGTCTCAACATGAACAATAATAGTGGCAAGAAGTGAATATTACATGAAAGAACAGTAACACAGTCATACCTGGTTTATAGAAAAAATATATCTGGACGATGAGACTTACCAGGGACACCGACGATAGACAGGAGAGGATAATAAATATATTGAATAATGAGAAGAGCATGATAGATCCGCGATGATAATGAGAACCAATCATAATATGTAGAAAAAAACCACACATCATCGGATAACCCCCTGTCCATTGTTGAAACATTCCAGTCTAATGTTCCCAGATTCTGATGCATTGTTGGAGCATTCCAGTCTAATGTTCCCAAATTCTGATCCATTGTTGGTACATACCAGTCTAATGTTCTCAGATTATGATCTCTCCTCCCCTTCTCCATCTGATGCTGCTGATCCCTGCCAGTGCTGATGGTGATGCTCCCGCTGTTACTACAGGATTACACACTGAACAGAGCTCATGTATCATTAAAAGATGGGAACTCTCCACTGGGAGAATTAGAATCCATGGAGACTGACATTAATCGCAGTCACAGAAAAAAACAGGTTTAGTTAACCCCTTCCTTACATAACATTTCTTATTCATAATAAAAGGGAATATTTACTGAGTCTCGATGGAATGGATAGGATTACTGACGGACGGACTATAAATCTTTCAATTTTTTTAAAAAACTGGAACCAGGCTAGCCACCATGAACCCTGACGAGATATGTGTTCAGCATGAAGCACTGTGCAGACCAGGCTAGAGCACCGCTGAACACCACCCTGCAATCAGTCCAGAGTGGAACACTGAGCAGACCTCAGCAGTGCATTGATCTATAAACCCAGATGAGACATGTGTTCAGCAGGACTAGTGTACTGAGCAATACAACCCTCAATCTACCCGGAGTGGAAAGGTATGCTGACCACAGCAGTGCAGTGATCTATAAACCCAGGTGAGATACGTGACCAGGGCGTGGAACTGTGTCCACTACCACAGTACATTTCTCGTAACACTTTGTTGGATCAGTGGGGAAACTTGCAGTCCGTGCTGGAAGTGAAATGATGTGCAGCGCCCATCCATTTACAGCTCCATATCTCCATTTTGCCATGACACAGGGGTGCTGTGGGTTTGAAAATCACTTCGAGAGAGAGATGGTGGGGGAATCACTTCAAGTATCAACAAATGGGAGGGATTTGGGGTATAGACAGCGAGAGGGAGATTGAGAGACAATGTCAAGGAAGGATGTGTTCCAAGGTTCCAGAATGCTGAAATGAAGAAATTTTGACGGTATTCTGCAACATGAGCCAGTGTTTCCAGGAATGCTATTGAACAGGATATTGGTGTGAGGTCAGATGATGGAGAGTATTGAATGAACATTTGCTCTGCAGTTTTGTAACTGGAAGTAGGGTCAGCACAAACTTCGACTCAATCGATTGAATCCAACAATAATTTATGTCAGTAACATTTTCACTGAGTATGACAGAGGGATTGTCCGCACGCGGCTGAGCTAGTTTCCTGATGCCACCTTATCGAACTCATCTCATTAACTACCCACCCCACCCCATGGTATCCATCTCATTCAATGTCAGCCCTATTCTCTCACCCACCATGGCTGGAGGTACTCACCATCAAGGAGAAAGTGAGGACTGCAGATGCTGGAGATCAGAGCTGAAAATATGTTTCTGGAAAAGCGCAGCAGGTCAGGCAGCATCCAAAGAGCAGGGGAATCGGCGTTTCGGGCATACGTACTCACCATCACCCGCATGACCCCAGATATTCCGTGATCTCTGGCACTGGTGCTATCTTTAAAAGGCCAATGGGCACATGTTTGTGCTGGCTCAGTTTGGAGCTTCCCTTGCACTGTTTACCCCGAGCATGGCAGATAAGGGGAAATTACACCACGATTTGTCAACAGAGACACGGAAGTCCTGGTAAATGGGCTAGTACAGAGGGTGCCATTCTCTTCCCAGTGGAGTCCACACCACTAGACCCACCGTGCATGGTCTGAGCTCACCACCCAGCTCAGTGCAGTATCTGAAGAAACGACCAGCAATACAGGACAAGCATCAATAACCTTCCCTGCTCTGTCAGGATAAGGGTCACTGTATTCTCTCTGCTCCCTCACACTCACAGTATATCTGTCATAGCAACTTCCCCCGAACAAAGCTCATGCTCCACCACTCTCAGTGCAGCATGCAGCACCTTTCCTCTCTCTCTCTATCTCTTTCTCTCTCTCCACCCCGCAACTCCACCTCACCCCCTCCACTAATGACACTGCATGGATAAAACATTGTATACTGAATCCCTCCAGACACCTCACCACGTCATCCCTCCCCACCTGCCCAGGCACTAACAGCAGGGCCACCCAATCCCACCCTTACTCCAACCCTCCCTTTCTCCCATTCCAGGAGATACAGCCTGGAATAGGACAGAAATGACCAAGCCTGGCAGTGGTGTCCCCGATATCCATCCCCTCACATCCCGCTCCCCTCCCCGCCACGTGAGGAGAATCCTTGTACAAGCCGGAGAGGACTTGGGCCCCTCGCATGGAGATTTTGAAACTTCCACGTCCCACCTACTGAGTAAGGAGCAATGCTCAGTGAAGGTCAATTTTCACTTTAAATCCACTGACAGTGCTGTTTTCCCCGGCACAACTTAGAAGCCCTGGCCCTAATGCCATTTCCCTCTTGTGTCGAGCTGGTACAAATGGAATCCCCTCCGTCTCGGTGGGCAGGAGGGTGGGCTCACAACACATCGTCTCCACCACCTCCCAAAAGAGCACTGGAGGCTGAATTTGATAAAAACTTTACGGAACAGAGCAAATGGGAATGTGGGATAGGTTTGAGGGGCTGAATGTTCTATGTATTACCTATTGGCTGTGCCTTGATTTTTTTTAATAAAAAGAGAAGCTGACTGTGAGGTTCATACATTTTTAAATTTAGATGTTCTACCATTTAAGATTGAGATAAGGATGTTCCTATCTCCTTAGGGTTGTGCTGTCTGTGGTATTCTCAACGCGAGGGAACACTGAAGACTGGGCCATAGTGTCATAGTCATAGAGATGTACAGCACGGAAACAGACCCTTCGGTCCAACTCATCCATGCCGACCAGATATCCCAACCCAATCTAGACCCACCTGCCATCATCTGGCGCATTTCCCTCCAAACCCCTGCTATTCATATAGCCATTCAGATGCGTTTTAAATGTTACAATTGTAGCAGATTCCATTACGTCCTCTGGAGCTCATTCTACACACGTACCTCCCTCTGCGTGAAAAAAAAATGCTGTTTAGTTCTCTTTTACATCTTTCTCCTTTCACCTTATACCTATGCCCTCTTGAACTGAACTCCCCCACCTAGGAAAAAGACATTATCTATTTATCCTATCCCATCCATGCCCCTCATGATTTTGTAAACGCCCATCAGAGCTCAGCCTTTGATGCTCCATGGGAAACAGCCCTAGCGTATTTCACCTCTCACTATAGCTATAATCTTCCACCACTGGCAACATCCTTGTAAACCCTTTCAAGTTTCACAACATGCTCCTGATAGGAAGCAGACAGGACTGCACGCAATATTCCAACAGTGGCCTAACCAACGTCCTGTACAGCTGCAACATGACCTCCCAACTCCTGTATTCAGTACTCTGACCAATAAGGGAAAGCATACCAAACACCTTCTTCAATATCCTATCTACCTGCTACTCCACTTTCAAGGAGATATCAACCTGTGCTCCAATGTCTCTTTGTTCAGCAACACTCCCGAGTGTATAAGTCCTGCCAAGATTTTCTTTCCCAAAATGCAGCACCTCGCATTTATCTAAATAAAGCTTCATCTGCCACTTCTCAGATTATTGGCCCAACTCATCAAGATCTCATTGTTATCTGAGATAACCTTCTTAGTTGTGCATTACATCTCCAGTTTGGATGTTAACTGCAAACTTAATAACTATACTTCGTATGCTCACATCCAAATCAGTTATGTAAATGACGAAAAGTAGTGGGGGGGGGGGGGGAGTCATTGAAGATATTCAAGGCTCACCTTGACCTTTGTTGGAAAGGAGAGTCAGTGTTTCTTGGGAAAGGACAGGAAAGGGGTTTTCAGCCGCAAATAGAGCATCCATGATCTCTGTAAACTGAGGAGATGTCAGCAGCTCCAATCCAATGTTGTTCTGTCACTGCACCCCTTGAGGCTGTTACAGAGGGAGAGGAAGAACACATTCAGCCAGTCAGTATCACTGCAATGAGGTAGGAGGAACCCCATTCAGCCCTTCTAAGGAGATACACGGGAATAGAATGAAGGATTCATTCACAGTGCAATAGAGATATACATCAGGGAAACAGACCCTTTGGTCCAACTCATCCGTGCCAACCATATGTCTTCATTTGCATAATTTCGCTCATATCCCTCTGAATCATTCCTTTCCATAAACCCATCTGGATGAATTTTAAATGCTGTAATTATATCAGCCTCCAACACTTCCTCTGGCAGCTCTTTCCACACTCACACCAAACACTGTGTGAACAAGTTGTCCCTTAGATTCCTTACTGATCTTGCCCCTCTCACCTTAAACCTATGCCCTGTAGTTCTGGACTCACTTATGCAAGGGAAAAGACCTTGCCTATTTGCCCTATCAATGCTCCTCATGGTTTTATAAACCTCTATTAGGTCACCTCTCAAAGTGAACAGTTTATTTTAATGTGTAGTGACTGCGGCAATTATTCAACACAGCAGCAACAACCAACATGAAATTAATGATGAAGATTATTGGTTGTGTTGTTAACGGGACACATGTTAATCAGGCTATAGGAAATCCCCCCCCCCCCCACCCCCCCCCCCACCCTCAGTGTCTAAAGCTCAAAATTGAGCACATTACTGATATTCTAGAATTATTCTATTGCTGCATCAGAAAGACAGCATGTTTGACCGGATAGCGATCCCCGCAAATGTCAGTCCATATTCTGTGTTCATCTTTTAAACTCTCAGGGATCAGTAACATTTACAGTACGAACACCTGATTTTCTGACAACAAATGGCCTGAAGGAAGACCATTGAGATCAGAAGCAACTCGACAACCAGCTACACAACATAGCAGGAGGCCATGCAACATTTCTAGGCTGCTACACAGTAACAGGGAATCCTGGTCAGTTACCAGGAAATACAGAATAGAGATAATTACTAATTTTCAGGTTGGAAAGCTGTCATTATTGAAATTCCTCAGGGATCAGTGTGAGTTTATCAACGGTTTACAATCTAGAATAATGATTTGAATGACAGGGCTCAATGGATTGGAGCGCAATTTGCCCTCACAACAGGATAGTCATTTAATAAGATGTCAAGTGGAGACGCAGTGTCTGCAATGGGATACAGACAGGAGAGGATCGTGAGCAAACCCTCAGCAAAAAAAAAATGTACAATGTGGGTGATGGGAAGTTTGTGTTATGGACGAAGCATGAAGCAACAGGAAATTGTATAAATGGAGGCAGAATGCAGAACTCGGTGGTACAAAGGGATTCCAGTCGAGGATTCAATGGAATCGCCCCACTACCTGAAGTAAAGGGAAGTCAGCTAAATCCACCTGTTCCAGGAAGAAATCCCATTGCCAGCAGCTTGTAAGAGCAGAATAGCGATATAAGCTGAATGATATTTGTAACAATCACTCATGTTTCGTTTCGTCATGAGTTCAATTAATATTTGGGCACAGTTCTTTCAAGTTAACGTTCTGCAGAGATTACATTTTTCACCAAACCTGTCATCAAACCTATGCATGTGTCAGTGTTTTTAGAGAGGGAAACATCGACGCACAGATTTGCAATATTCAAACCGTTTGTCATTCATCTTTCCATCGTAGTATGAGTAATTTTGTTTCGGTCATAAACTTGTTAATTTTAGCAGATTAAAGAATCCTGCCTGACTTGTTACTAACCCTCACACTCTCTGAGAACTATATTGTTGGCATCTCACTAACCCTGTAACATTAACATTTGCAGTGAGCAGCGGAAGTGTGGGTTGAGGAAGGAGAATAATGTGGTGGCCATGCTGTTGGAGAGCAATGAGAGGATCAGGATTTACATGTATTTGCAAATGTAACAGCTGATGAAGGATAGTCGACATGGCTTTGTACATGGGAAATCATTTCTAACAAAGGTAATTCCATTTTGTGAAGGGGTGACAATGAAGATTGGTGATGGCAGTGTGGTAGACGCTGTCCATATAGACTTCAGCTAGGCATTCGACAGGAGTCCGCATGGCAGACACGTTAGTAAGGTTAGGTCATAAATAGATCCAAGATAAGCTAGCCAAATGACGACAAAATTAGAGGGTGCTAGAAGACTGCTTTTCAGGCAGGAGGCATACGACCAGTGATGTGCCACAAGGAGCAGTGCTGAATCCACTGTTTTTCATTATTTATATAAATGATTTGAATGTGAATATTTGCCTGTTTATTATGTTGACAGATGACATTAAAATTGGAGGTGCAGTGGCCAGCAAGGTTTACCTCAGAGTACAATGGGACTTCGATCAGATGGGCCAATGGACCAAGGAGTGACAGATGGAGTTAAATTTAGATAAATGTGAATTGTTGCATTTTGGTAAGGTAAAGCAGGGCAGGACATATACAATTAATGGTGAGGTCCTGGGGAATGTTGTCAAACAAAAATGTGCAGGCTCATAGATCCTTGAAAGTGGAGTCGCAGGTAGACAGGGTGGTGAAGGTGGGGATTGTTATGCTTGCCATTAATGATCAGCACATTGAGAATGTGAGCTGGGAGATCATGTTGCGACTGGGCAGGATGTTGGGGATGCCAGATTGAGGATACTGTTTAATTAAGTTCGCTCTGCTACAGGTAGGATCCTGTTTAACTTGAGAGACTGCAGAAACGATTTACGAGGATATTGCCGGACATGGAGCGATGAGCTACAGGGAGAGGTTGGACATACTGGGGCTTGTTTACTCTGGAGCATCGGAGGCTGAGACGTGACATTATAGAGGTTCATAAAATCATGAAGAAAATGGATAATCTGAATCGCCTAGGTCTTTTTTCCAGGATAGGGGAGATCAAAACTATCGGACAATGGCTAAAGGTGAAAGGAGAAAGATAGGAAAGGGACAATATTTTCATGCAGATTGTGGTTTGTGTATGGAATGACCTCTCAGAGAAAGTGACAGTTACAACATTTAATAGGCATCTGGATATGCATATTAATAGGAAGGATTTAGAGGAATATGGGCCTAATGCTGGCAAATGGGACTAGATCAGATTGGGATGTCTGAGTTACGTGGACAGTTCTCCGTGCTTTATGACACTGGAAGAGAGATGAGGAGAAATTCTAAAAGGGCCTTTTGAGTAGGAAGTCTTTTCTCCCGAGGTATGTGGTGCCTCTTTGTTCACATTTATCAAAAGCTGAGTTAGTTAAATATTTGACAGAGAAGTGAGTCACAGATAATGGGATACAGACAGGAAAGTGGGTCTGAGACCACAACCTGATCAGCCACAATTTTAGTGCTTGGTGGAGAAGGTTCATAGTGTTTAACGATCTAACCCTGGTCCTGTTCTGATGTTCCATTCAGACCCTCCAACCGGATAGACAGGAACAGTTGGAGGGCACTTACTGCTATAGCTCCCCTGACTGTCTGGATTAGAGAATTCATGATATTTACTACCCTCTGTTTGAAAAAATCACTGCCTGCTCCTACACCATGACCTATCATGATGCGAGATAGTATACAAGGGCATACCAAAGAGCGACTGGGCCTGATATCAAGGCAGCATTTGATTGAAGATGACATCAAGGAGCCTGAGTAAAATTGCACTTCATCAGAATCCATTGCAAACTCTCCAGTGTTTGGAGTCATTCACAGCACAATAGAACATGTTTATCATCTCAGCCATGGAACGTCTCGTCAGGAAATCCTCAGGGTAGCTACCTCAGCCCAGGCAAACCTAGTTTGTCAGCAAGGAATCCTTGTTGTGTGGATACAGGCCATACATCGCATTGAGTCCACATCAATCAGAAGTGGGGATATTTACTGTATGTTAAACGATATTCCGAAAGCTTCGTCATCCCTGACCTCCTGATGCAGTCTGTGTCCATGTGCAACAGGACTGAGACAACGCTCAAGCCTGTGCTGTTAAACTGTCGGAAACATTCATGAAACAGCGCTGCACATTTCCACAGTAAATGGAGGAGTTCACTCAGTACCTCAAACTGGCTTCACAGGTAGAAATGAAAGTCATTCAGCCCATCAAAACTATTGGACAAGAAGAGATGCAGCACATACAGTCTCTCCTGCCGTTAAACAGGAAGACAAGAAGTCTGCTCACGCCCACACATCACTTTCAGGGGCCAGAATGTGACCAATTAACACCTGGAGTCACGAACAAAGGAACAGGAAGGGGTCATTCAGCTTCTCTTGTCACTTACACAGGAAGAGTACGGTGTCAGAGATGTTCCAACGTAACAAACAAATGGAGCAGGGGCTGCACAGATGGACTGTTCCATGGTATCCCTCGTGGCTTCATTACTCGTAGTACAGTCGTGTTATGCTAACATGGTTTTCTGGCAGTGGGCCTGAAACGATTTTTTAAACCAGTTTAAAAGGCACCTTCCATCGTTGAGAGAGCAGACCTACATCCTATCTGAAAGTCAGAAGCTGTTGGAGAATATCTAATTGTTTCAGATTGAAGGTAATATGGCTGCTGACAGGATTGTGACAAATGCAACATTGAGTGGAGGGTCACGCAAAAATTGTGTGTTACAGTGTTCACAGTTCATTCAGAGCCTGTACCTCTCTGTTAATAGAAATGAGGTCTCTGCACAGGCACGCAAGCTATTAGGAATCTAGCATCCTATGGAAAGTTTGGAATTTCCCACCCTATCAATGGCTGTTTGGGACATAATGAGTGTCCATCTATAACCATCAAGTTTCAACTTCGTATTCTCTCACAGTGCTACACGTTAAACACATACTTACTGCACTCTCTCCTGATAGTACCATCATGCCAGGGTTCAATGTGGTGAAACTCCTTTGCACTGTCTCGGTGACGTGGAGATCATTATTTGGAAAACAGACTCAGTTTGTACACGATATTCCAAATACTCTTTCAACAAAACACAACCATTGAGTTAGGTATATTTACTGTGGTACTTCAAGTATTTGCATGAAAGACTAGCTATCATTTTCAGTTATAATTGCTTCTGTCCCATCAGGATTCTCCTTAGTGACTTATAACCAAGGACATCGAAGTCCTTTTCAACAACAACATTTCCCAACCTCTCACCATTTAATAAACTTAAATGAGAATCATTACATTTGTTGTTCCCATCCGAATTATGTTATATCTTGCTAATAGCTATTCCCCAAGCACTGATCCTTCTGATATCCCACAATCCTTCCTTCCAAAGAAAAACACTACTCTCTTCATTTTGCCTATTATCCAATTTTTGATCCATTCTGTGTGTTCCACCACTACCTACCCATAGACTCTAACATTCTCCACTCACCAGTATTCAACAGTATGAAACATTTTTCTGAAAATTCAAAAACTGCACGCCCACTTGTTGTCAATTGTCGATGTCACAGCAGACAATCTCCACAACTACAGCAGGTTTATCAAAAACCATTCCCCTTTCCTGAATCTAGACCGAATGTAAATATATCGTTATTTTCCAAGTGTCTAGTTGTCACATTACTTATAAAAGGTTACAATTTTTTTTTGTCACAGCTGACATCAAGCTATTTAGTTTTCTGTATGCCCTCTCCGTCCTGTTTTAAATATTTCGGGGAACAATAACCGCTTTCCAGTCTGCAGGATCCCTCCAGAATCTAACAAGCTTTGAAGAGTAATCAGGAATTCTTTCAGTAGCTCTGTTGCCACCTCCTCAATACTCTAGGATATAGCTCATCAGATCCAGCAACACACCAAGCTTTAATTCTAATAGATTTTCAAAGGCGTATTCTTCATTAGTGTACAAATTAGTGTACATTAGTGTACAAGGACTGCACAAAATACTACATAGGACAAACAGTAAGACAGCTAACAACCGGCATCCATGAACACTAACTAGCCACGAAACGACACGACCAGTTATCCTTAGTAGCCATACACTCAGATGACAAACAACATGAATTCGATTGGGACAACACCACTATTATAGGGCAAGCCAAACAGAGAACAGCCAGGGAATTCCTAGAGGCATGGCACTCATCCACAAATTCTATCAACAGACACATCGACCTAGACCCTATATACCGGCCACTGCATCGGACAGCAACTGACAACCGGAAGCGGCAGATTCAAACCACTATAAATGCCGGAGGAATCAGCACAGAAGCGCTTCACAGGAGGCTCCCAAGCACTGAGGATGTCACCTAGAAAGGGGACGAAACGTTTGCAACAAAAACTCCCATGTCGGCGAACAGAACCACAACATACTCTTCATTAATTCTAATTTCGTGCATCCCCTCATTTTTCACCAGGGCCCCTCTTCCCTAGTATTTCTGTAAGTTACTTTCTACACCTTCCTCCGTGGAGACAGAAGCAATGTCTTCCTCTCAGCGGGCGGATGGCTTCCGTCAGCTCGTGTTATATTGGAGGACTGCACTCCAGATATTTC